>NC_138309.1:89447500-89490000 GCF_965601325.2 Salmo salar | reverse complement strand
ACACACGCACGCACGCACACACACGCACACACACGCACACACACACACACACACACACACACACACACACACACACACACACACACACACACACACACTTCCTGTCCTCACACACACACACACACACACACACACACACTAACACACGCGCACGCACGCGCACACGCACGTACGCACACACACACACACACACACACACACACACACACACACGCACACACACACACGCACACACACACACAGAGAACCCCCTCCCACACGCACACACATGGTAGAGCAGAGTCAGGATGCTATGGTGAAGGGCTGAGAAGGTGTGTGTGTGTGTGTGTGTGTGTGTGTGTGTGTGTGTGTGTGTGTGTGTGTGTGTGTGTGTGTGTGTGTGTGTGTGTGTGTGTGTGTGTGTGTGTAGAAGTGTTAGGGGGTGTTAATCCCACTCATTATAATTCCAGTGTGTGACTGGTCCTGGGTTGAGAGGAGGGGACTTTGTGGGCTGACCATAGCATCATATCGACATCATATTCCTTCCCTTTCCTTCCCTTTCCTTTCCTCTCTTCACCTTTCCTTCCCTTCCCTTCCCTTTCCTCTCCTTCCCTTTCCTTTCCTCTCTTCTCCTTTCCTTCCCTTCCCTTCCCTTACATATCCTTCCCTTTCCATTCCTCTCCTTCCCTTCCCTTTCCTCTCCTTCCCTTCCCTTTCCTCTCCTCTCCTCTCCTTCCCTTCCTTCCCCTTTCCCCTCCTCTCCTTTTATTTCCTTTCCATTCCTTTCCTCTCCTTTCATTTCCTTTCCATTCCTTTCCAATATTTTCCTTTCCTCTCCTTTCCTTTCCTCTCCTTCCCTTTCCTTTCCTCTCCTTCCCTTCCCTTTCCTCTCTTTTCCATTACTCTCCTTTCCATTCTTTTTCTTTCCTCCTTTCCTTTCCTATCCTTTCCTCTCCTTGTATTTCCTTTCCTTTCCTCTCATTTCCTTTCCTTTCCGTTCTAATTCTTTCCTTACCTTACCTTTCCTATCTTTTCCTTTTCTTTCCTCTCCTTTCCTTTCCTCTATTCTACTTCCCTTTCCTTTCCTATACTCTTCTTTCCTCTCCTCTCCTCTCCTCTCCTTTCATTCCCTCTCCTTTCCATTGCTTTCCATTTCATTCCTTTACTTTCCTCTCCTTTCCATTCCTTTTCTTTCCTCTCTTCTCCTTCCCTTCCCTTTCCTTTCCTTCCCTTTCCTTTCCTTCCTCACCCCTCCTCTCCTTTCCTCTCCTTTCCTTTTGTCTCCTTTCATCTCCTTTCCTCTCCTTTCATTTCCTTTCCATTCCTTTTCATTCCTTTAATTTCCTCTCCTTTCCATTCCTTTTCTTTCCTCTCTTCTCCTTCCCTTTCCTTTCCTATCCTTCCCTTTCCTATCCTTTCCTTCCTCGCCACTCCTCTCCTTTCCTCTCCTTTCCTTTTGTCTCCTTTCATCTCCTTTCCTCTACTTTCCTTTCCTCTCCTCTCCTTTCCTCTCCTTTCATTTTCTCTCCATTTCATTGCTTTTCTTTCCATTCCTTTACTTTCCTCTCCTTTCCATTCCTTTTCATTCCTCTCTTCTCCTTCCCTTTCCAATCCTTCCCTTTCCATTCATTTCCTTTCCTGTCCTCTCCTCTCCTGTCCATTCCTTTCCTTTCCTTTCCTTTCCTTTCCTTTCCTTTCCTTTCCTTTCCTTTCCTTTCCTTTCCTTTATTCTACTTCCCTTTCATTTCCTCTCTTCTCCTTCCCTTTCCAATCCTTCCCTTTCCATTCATTTCCTTTCCTCGCCCCTCCTCTCCTTTCCTCTCCTCTCCTGTCCATTCCTTTCCTTTCCTTTCCTTTCCTTTCCTTTCCTCCTTTCCTTTCCTTTCCTTTCCTTTCCTTTCCTTTCCTTTATTCTACTTCCCTTTCATTTCCTCTCTTCTCCTTCCCTTTCTATTACATTCATTTCCTCTCCTTTCCTCTCCTTTCATTTCCTTTCCGTTCCTTTACTCTCCTTCCCTTTCCTTTCCTCTCCTTCCCTTCCCTTTCCTCTCTTTTCCATTACTCTCCTTTCCATTCTTTTTCTTTCCTCCTTTCCTTTCCTCTCCTTTTATTTCCTTTCCTTTCCTCTCATTTCCTTTCCTTTCCATTCTAATTCTTTCCTTACCTTACCTTTCCTATCTTTTCCTTTTCTTTCCTCTCCTTTCCTTTCCTACTTCCCTTTCCTTTCCTATACTCTTCTTTCCTCTCCTTTCCAATCCTTTGCTTTCCTATCCTCTCTTCTCCTTCCCTTCCCTTTCATATCCTCCCCTTTCCATTCCTCTCCTTTCCTTTCAGTTCCTTTCTGTTCTATTCCTTTCCTCTCATTTCCTCTCCTTTCCTTTCGTTTCATTTCCTTTCCTCTCCTTTCCTTTCCTCTCCTTCCCTTTCCTCTCCTTCCCTCCCTTTCTACCTCCTTTGCATTCCTCTCCTTTCCATTCCTTTCCTCTCCTTCCCTTTCTGTTACTTTCCATTCCTTTCCTCTCCCTTTCTTTCCTCTTGTCTCCTCTCCTCTAGTCTCCTCTCCTCTCCTTTCATTCCCTCTCCTTTCCATTGCTTTCCTTTTCATTCCTTTACTTTCCTATCCTTTCCATTCCTTTTCTTTCCTCTCTTCTCCTTCCCTTTCCTTTCCAATCCTTCCCTTTCCTTTCCTTCCTTTCCTTCCCTTCCTCGCCCCTCATCTCCTTTCCTCTCCTTTCCTTTTGTCTCCTTTCATCTCCTTTCCTCTCCTTTCGTTTCCTTTCCATTGCTTTCCTGTACCCTCCTTTCCTCTCCTCTCCTTTCCTTTTCTTTCCTCTCCTTTCCTCTCCTTTAATTTCCTTTCCTCTCCTCTCCTTTCCTCTCCTTTCATTTTCTCTCCATTTCATTGCTTTTCTTTCCATTCCTTTACTTTCCTCTCCTTTCCATTCCTTTTCTTTCCTCTCTTCTCCTTCCCTTTCCAATCCTTCCCTTTCCATTCATTTCCTTTCCTCGCCCCTCCTCTCCTCTCCTTTCCTCTCCTGTCCTTTCCTTTCCTTTCCTTTATTCTCCTTCCCTTTCCTTTCCTTTCCTCTCTTCTCATTCCCTTTCTATTACTTTCCTTTCCTCTCCTTTCCACTCCTTTCATTTCCTTTCCGTTCCTTTACTCTCCTTTACTCTCTCTTCTTTTCCGTCCCTTTCTTTTCCATTCTATTCCTTTCCCCTCCTTTCCTTTCCTTTCCTCTCATCTCCTTTCCTTTCCTCTCATTTCTTTTCCTTTCCAATCCTTCCCTTTCCTTTCCTTTCCTTCCTCGCCCCTCATCTCCTTTCCTCTCCTTTCCTTTTGTCTCCTTTCATCTCCTTTCCTCTCCTTTCGTTTCCTTTCCATTGCTTTCCTTTACCCTCCTTTCCTCTCCTCTCCTTTCCTTTTCTTTCCTCTCCTTTCCTCTCCTTTAATTTCCTTTCCTCTCCTTTAATTTCCTTTCCTCTCCTCTCCTTTCCTCTCCTTTCATTTTCTCTCCATTTCATTGCTTTTCTTTCCATTCCTTTACTTTCCTCTCCTTTCCATTCCTTTTCTTTCCTCTCTTCTCCTTCCCTTTCCAATCCTTCCCTTTCCATTCATTTCCTTTCCTCGCCCCTCCTTTTCTCCTTTCCTTTCCTCTCATCTCCTTTCCTTTCCTCTCATTTCCTTTCTTTTCCATTCTAATCCTTTCCTTACCTTACCTTTCCTTTCATTTCCTATCTTTCCCCTTTTCTCCTTACCTTTCCTTTCCTCTCCTTTCCACTCATTTCCTCTCCTTTCCTTTCATTTCCTTTCCACTCCTCTACTCTCCTTTCCTTTCTGTTCCTTTCCATTCTATTCCTTTCCTCTCCTTTTCTGTTCCTTTCCGTTCTATTCCTTTCCTATTCTTTCCTCTCATTTCCTTTCATTTCCTTTCCTCTCCTTTACTCTCCTCTCCTTTCCTTTGCTCTCCTTTCCTTTGCTCTCCTCTCCACTCCTTTCCTTTCCTCTCCATTCCACTGATTTCCTTTCCTTTTCTTTCCTCTCTTCTCCTTCTCTATCTCTTATTTCCATTCCTCTCCTCTCCTCTCCTCTCCTCTCCTCTCCTCTCCTCTCCTCTCCTCTCCTCTCCTTCTATTTCTTTATATTCTATTCCTATTAGAGTACAGTAAGCAGATGGACGATACTATTAGATTACAGTAAACAGAGACAGTACTATTGGATTACAGTAAACAGATGGACACTGTCCTATTGGATTACAGTAAACAGATGGGCATTGTCCTATTGTATTACCATAAACAGATGGACAGTACTATTAAAGTACAGTAAACAGAAGGACATTTCCTATAAGATTAAAGTAAACATTTGCACATTGTCCTATTAAATTACAGTAAACATGGACATTGTCCCTTTAGAGTACAGTAAACAGATGGACATAGTCCTATTATATAACAGTAAACAGTAGGACATTGTCTTATTAAATTACAGTAAACATGGACATTGTCCCTTTAGAGTACAGTAAACAGATGGACATAGTCCTATTTAAGTACAGTAAACAGATGGACATTGTCCTATTAGATTACAGTAAACAGATGGACATTGTCCTATTATATAACAGTAAACAGTAGGACATTGTCTTATTAAATTACAGTAAACAGATGGACATTGTCCTGTTAGATTACAGTAAACAGATGGACATCGTCCAGTTAGAGTACAGTAAACAGATGGACATTGTCCTATTAGATTACTGTAAACCGATGGACATTGTCCTGTTAGATTACAGTAAATAGATGGACATCGTCCAGTTAGAGTACAGTAAACAGATGGACATTGTCCTGTTAGATTACAGTAAATAGATGGACATCGTCCAGTTAGAGTACAGTAAACAGATGGACATTGTCCTATTAGATTACAGTAAACAGATAGACATCGTCCTGTTAGAGTACAGTAATAACTCAATAAGAATCGAAATTATTCACGATAGGACAGGTCTTTTCTCTGACGACGATATCAAATAGTTCAGAAACTGTAAATCATTTTTAATGCTAGTGAAAAATAATAGTCTATTTTCTAAACGATGTGTCATGCTGTTGCCTAGATGATCAGGATGCCATTCCAGCCTCCCTGCTGATTGGTTAATTTGAGAGTGAGTGCACCTGCCACCTGGTGTGACTTATAGGGCACTAAACACCAGAGAGAGAGAGATGGTAGGAGGCTGGGCACAGTTATACACATGACAGAGAGAGAGAGAGAACAAGGGAGAGAGAGAGAAAAAGGGAGAGAGAGAGAGAGAGAGATGGTAGGAGGCTGGGCACAGTTATACACATGACAGAGAGAGAGAGAACAAGGGAGAGAGAGAGAAAAAGGGAGAGAGAGAGAGAGAGAGAGATGGTAGGATGCTGGGCACAGTTATTCACATGACAGAGAGAGAAAAAGGGAGAGAGAGAGAGAAAAAGGTAGAGAGAGAGAGAGAGATGGTAGGAGGCTGGGTACAGTTATACACATGACAGAGAGAGAGAGAGAACAAGGGAGAGAGAGAGAGATGGTAGGAGGCTGGGTACAGTTATACACATGACAGAGAGAGAGAGACAGAGAGAGAGAGAGAGAGAGAGAGAGAGAGAGAGGAAGGAGAATTGGAGAGAGAGAGAGAGATTCTAGAAGGGTATGAGAGCGTCCAATAGGCCGACGAGGGATTGCAGCAGAGAGGAAAAAACACTTACGGTCGGTGGGCGACGGTTATGGAATATCTCCTTTTTTTGTTTCTGTAGTAAAAGGGGGAAGGAGACCTGACTGGATGTACTTGCATCCCAAGTGGGCACCCGATTCCCTACTGGCCCGGGTCAAAGGCAGTGCACTGTATATGGAATAGGGTGCCGTTTGGCACGCAGCCAGTACGTCTGGAAGACGACCATCTGCAGGCGTGTGTCAGGGAGGCTTATCTTATCTACAGGGTGTGTGGGAGCGTGGGGGGGGGGGGAATCGTTTCTAGATCTAGACAGCCAATCAGAAAGCAGGTAGAGAGGGTACCCCATTGCGGGGAACAGTTTGGGGTGGCGCCACATCTCCTCGCTAATTTCAGGGTAGAGGGCGGTGTGCCCCGACATGAGGACGGTGTTGCCATAGAAACAGTTAACTACCCTCAAAAAAAGCACTACATGTCCGAAATGTCAGGGCCCTCAATTAAATAAAAATGGGCACACTATATCTCTCTCTCTCTCTCTCTCTCTCTCTCTCTCTCTCTCTCCTCGTTACTGTATATCCCTTTATAATCTCATCAGTCAGTCAGTCATGTTACTGTATATCCCTCTATAATCTCACCAGTCAGTCATGTTAACCTGTTATGTCTAGCGGGCAGTATTTACACGGCCGGATAAAAAACGTACCCGATTTAATCTGGTTATTACTACTGCCCAGAAACTAGAATATGCATATAATTATTGGCTTTGGATAGAAAACACCCTAAAGTTTCTAAAACTGTTTGAATGGTGTCTGTGAGTATAACAGAACTCATATGGCAGGCAAAAACCTGAGAAGATTCTGTACAGGAAGTGCCCTCTCTGACCATTCCTTGGGCTTCTTGACTCTTTTTATTGAAAACTTAGGATCTTTGCTGTAACGTTACACTTCCTACGGCTCCCATAGGCTCTCAGAAGGCGGGAAAAAGCTGAATGACGTCTTTGGAGCCCCTGGCTGAAAAACATTAGCGCCTTTGGTAAGTGGTCTATCAGAGGACAATGAGACTGAGGCGCGTGTACGAGAAAAATGGCATACATTTTTTTTACGAGAAAAATGGCATAAAACTAGATTTTAAACAGCGGTTGACATGCTTCGAAGTACGGTAATGGAATATATAGAATTTTTTTGTCACGAAACGCGTCGGGCGCGTCACCCTTCTTTACACTTCGGATAGTGTCTTGAACGCACGAACAAAACAGAGGATATTTGAACATAACTATGGATTATTTTGAACCAAACCAACATTTGTTATTGAAGTAGAAGTCCTGGGAGTGCATTCTGACGAAGAACAGCAAAGGTAATAACATTTATCTTATAGTAAATCTGACTTTGGTGAGGGCTAAACTTGGTGGGTGTCTAAATAGCTAGCCCTGTGATGCCGGGCTATGTACTTAGAATATTGCAAAATGTGCTTTCACCGAAAAGCTATTTAAAATCGGACATATCGAGTGCATAGAGGAGTTCTGTATCTATAATTCTTAAAATAATTGTTATGTTTTTTGTGAACCTTTATCGTGAGTAATTTAGTAAATTCACCGGAAGTTTGCCGGGGGGTATGCTAGTTCTGAACGTCACATGCTAATGTAAAAAGCTGGTTTTTGATATAAATATGAACTTGATTGAACAAAACATGCATGTATTGTATAACATAATGTCCTAGGATTGTCATCCGATGAAGATCATCAAAGGTTAGTGCTGCATTTAGCTGTGGTTTGGGTTTATGTGACATTATATGCTAGCTTGAAAAATGGGTGTCTGATTATTTCTGGCTTGGTACTCTGCTGACATAATCTAATGTTTTGCTTTCGTTGTAAAGCCTTTTTGAAATCGGACAGTGTGGTTAGATTAACGAGAGTCTTGTCTTTAAAATGGTGTAAAATAGTCATATGTTTGAGAAATTGAAGTAATTGCATTTCTAAGGTATTTGAATAACGCGCCACAGGATTCCACTGGCTGTTACGTAGGTGGGACGATTTCGTCACACCTTCCCTAGAGAGGTTAATGTATATCCCTCTATAATCTCACCAGTCAGTCAGTCATGTTACTGTTTATCCCTCTATAATCTCACCAGTCAGTCATGTTACAGTATATCCCTCTATAATCTTACCAGTCACACAGTGATGTTACTGTTTATCCCTCTATAATCTCATCAGTCAGTCAGTCATGTTACTGTATATCCCTCTATAATCTCACCAGTCAGTTAGTCATGTTACTGTATATCCCTCTATAATCTCAACAGTCAGTCATGTTACTGTATATCCCTCTATAATCTCACCAGTCAGTCATGTTACTGTATATCTCTCTATAATCTCAACAGTCAGTCATGTTACTGTATATCCCTCTATAATCTCACCAGTCAGTCATGTTACTGTATATCCCTCTATAATCTCAACAGTCAGTCATGTTACTGTATATCTCTCTATAATCTCAACAGTCAGTCATGTTACTGTATATCCCTCTATAATCTCACCAGTCAGTCATGTTACTGTATATCCATCTATAATCTCACCAGTTAGTCGGTCATGTTACTGTTTATCCATCTTTAATCTCACCAGGGGCCAGATCTTCCAGGAAGTCATCGAACGAAGTCTCTCGGACATTCGGTTTCCGTTTTGTAAAATGTTCACATTTTGGTCATTTTTCCGCTGTCCCGGTAAATTCCAGCAGATGGCGAATGGAATCTTATTGCAAATGTACAAAACATCACCAATCACGACATGGCCATTTCTCCTAGACGGAAAAGACTTCAAAGACGAAACTTGGTGAGCATAGGTTTGGACTAATGGGCTGTTTGCCCCGAAACAAGATGGCGTCGAGGCCTCAATGCTTTTTGAGTTAAGGTCATTTTTCTAGGATTAAAGGTCAAAAACAAAAATAGAGAGCTAATTTGACCGCTTCACATCAAAGTACATGAACCTACGGTGTCAGGAAAAAAACCCCAGCCATTTATCTATATGAATTTAAGAGAAATCGTACAATGTACAATTGGTGATGCTCAAAGAATTTTGTTTTTTTCCAAAAAAAGTTACAAATCCAGTTGCAGCGTGTTCAGACAAATCCGTTAAGGTGGGTTTCAGAGCTCATTCAACCCTCTATAAATAAGTCAGTTCTTAACGTAAAGACTTAAAACTCAATATTCTGCAAGAGCCGAGCCCAAGGAGGATATGTGTTGACTTTCAGCTTGCTTTGTCAACCAAAAGTGCCTTAAAATGGTGTCATATGGGCTGTTTCGAAGGGTTAAAAAGGTCAGATCTTTTCAAAACTTTGTATGTGTGATTAGGCAACCCACATGAACTGTAAATCAGTCATTCCTCCCAACAGATGTCAAAGAAAAGCTCTCACACACACACACACACACACACACACACACACACACACACACACACACACACACACACACACACACACACACACACACACACACACACACACACACACAGCAAGGATGAGGTGACACAGTGCGAGGCTTAAAGACACACAGAGCCTGCAATGGCATTACCATTATCTCTAGGCTGTGCCGAGTTCAACGAGATGCCCCGCTTGACCGTAGCTCGCTCGGTCTGAGCGCAGCGGCCGTGAAAAAAAAGAAGGCCCAAAATGAAGCCTGGTCCTACATTTCAGGTGCTTTTGGGTGACAGCGGGAGAACCGTTAGGGTAAGAAGCACAATTCGACCTCAGGTACATTTCTGAGGTCCTCCCGATCTGTGCCAGCCTAACCGTGACCATGTGGCATTAACCCTTAAAAGTGAAAAGGTGTTTACATCAAACAGTTTGCAATGACATCTCTCCCCAAAGGAATACATTGCCTGCTCCCCTAAATTCAACCTGAAGCCTATGTGGGTAATGAATGCCTTATGAACCTGTCTTCGATGACAATCCATCAGGCCACTATGAGGTCTATCTGTGTTGATTCTAAGCTTCCTGGAGCAACCGGAAGTGGTTAAAATCACCCTAAAGGTGTTTTGATGTACCAAACCTGCAGTTTGTGAAAATCACTGCATTCAACCCTATGTAGATCAGTCAATTCTTAACGTAAAGACTTAAAACTCAGGATTCTGTAAAAGCCTACCCCAGCGAGGAATGTGTTTACTTTTAGCATCCTGTGCTAACCGGAAGCCTTAACCTCTATGGGCTAGGTGGGACGCTCGCCTACTCAACAGCCAGTTGAATCCTGTGGCGCGTTATTCAAGTACCTTAGAAATGCTATTACTTCAATTTTTCAAAAATATGACTATTTTACACCATTTTAAAGATAAGACTCTCGTTAATCTAACCACACTGTCCGATTTCAAAAAGGCTTTACAATGAAAGCAAAACATTAGATTATGTCAGCAGAGTACCCAGACAGAAATAATCAGACACCCATTTTTCAAGCTAGCATATAATGTCACATAAACCCAAACCACAGCTAAATGTAGCACTAACCTTTGATGATCTTCATCAGATGACACACCTAGGACATTATGTTATACAATACATGCATGTTTTGTTCAATCAAGTTCATATTTATATCAAAAACTAGCTTTTTACATTAGCATGTGACTAGCATGTGACTAGCATTCCCACCGAACACTGCCGGTGAATTTACTAAATTACTCACGATAAACGTTCACAAAAAGCATAACAATTATTTTAAGAATTATAGATACAGAACTCCTCTATGCACTCGATATGTCCGATTTTAAAATAGCTTTTCGGTGAAAGCACATTTTGCAATATTCTCAGTAGATAGCCCGGCATCACAGGGCTAGCTATTTAGACACCCAGCAAGTTTAGCACTCATCAAAGTCAGATTTACTATAAGAAAAATGTTCTTACCTTTGTTGTCTTCGTCAGAATGCACTCCCAGGACTTCTACTTCAATAACAAATGTTGGTTTGGTCCAAAATAATCCATCGTTATATCCAAATAGCGGCGTTTTGTTCGTGCGTTCTAGACACTATCCTAAAGGGTAAATAAGGGTGGCGAGCATGGCGCAATTCGTGACAAAAAATTCTAAATATTCCATTACCGTACTTCGAAGCATGTCAACCGCTGTTTAAAATACATTTTTATGCCATTTTTCTCATAAAAAAGCGATAATATTCTGACCGGGAATCTGCTTTTAGGTAAACAGACAAAGGAAAAGAAAGCATTCGGTCGAAGCGGGCACGCGCCTAAGCCCATAGTACTCTGAGTGGCCACTTGCCAAAAGCGATAAAGTGTTTCAGCCAGAGCCTGCCTTGATATCGTTCAGCTTTTTCCCGGGCTCTGAGATCCTATGGAAGCCGTAGGAAGTGTCACGTTATTGCACAGATCCTGAGTCTTCAATAAAAAGAGCCAAGATGAAACACTACTTCTCAGACAGGCCACTTCCTGCTTGAAATCTTATCAGGTTTTGGCCTGCCATAGGAGTTCTGTTATACTCACAGACACCATTCAAACAGTTTTAGAAACTTTAGGGTGTTTTCTATCCAAAGCCAATAATTATATGCATATTCTAGTTACTGGGCAGGAGTAGTAACCAGATTAAATCGGATACGTTTTTTATCCAGCCGTGTCAATACTGCCCCCTAGCCCTAACAGGTTAAATTGGGGTTATCGGGGCTGTTCCGAAGGTTTAAAAAAGTTACATCTTTCCAAAACTTAAAATGTGTGATTAGGCAACAATCATGAACTGTAAATCAGTCATTTATCCCATCAGATTTCCAAGAAAAACTCCCACACACACACAGCAAGGATGGAGTGACACAGTTTGGGGCTTAAAGACACACAGAGCCTGCAATAGTTACCTTTGTTTAAACTGTCAAAGAACTGTCAGACCTAGAGCTCTGAATCTTTAGAAACCTGTTCTAGAGCTCAAGTCGATAGTGCGTGGTGAGATATGTGGCTCTAGAAGGTTCTCAGACCGAGAATCAGCCTCGTACATTTGCAATAACTTCAATTCATTTTGGCCATTACGAAAATGACGACACTTTGAAAAGTCCCAGAGTTGCAAGTCTAGGTGCATTGAAACTGCCTCGGCCCATAGAGACGGACCCCAACGTTTCTGTCCGATAGCTCATTCAAGGTCCCCATAGCAACGGCCAGAAAAAGTGGATTTTCATCACCAATTAAGGTTGCTGCTCAGGCTCCAAATGACCTATCGAGCTGAAACTTGGGATTCGGGGTCGTCTCAGCTAGGCCTACACATAAAGTCAGAACTGGACCCACAGCTAGAATGTAACTACGTGTTTTATATTTTTATTATGGTTTAAACAGAAGGCGCTGTGAATTTTGGGCCTGCTCTGAAATATGTGATAGCTGTCTTCTAAACGAGTTGGAAAAATTGGGTGTGGTGTCAGTTTGTATCAGTTTGGTGTCAGAATGATATCTAATTGACTGATGGATGCTGACTTGCTTGCTGACTTTTGTCCATTTGCAATATGTTTAAACAGTGATAGACCATCACCAAATTGACATTCTGAAATGAACACCAACGAGCAATGGAGAGGAACCAGAATCACTGCCCGGCCATCCCAAGTTCATCGGGCTAGTCAATTTCACATTCCTGCAGTTTTTTTGATCATGTCAAATTGGTGAAACATTGAAAAATATTGCAAATAACCAGCCGTGCTCCTGGTGATTGGAACGGGTTACCAGGAGAAATTTTTTTAATGCCTTTAAGGGTGGTGCAAGGGGTCCACGGTTGGGTAGGGAGCAACCCCCACCCGTGCCCATCCAATAGGGGGCGCCCCTAGTCATTTTGGACATTTTTCAAAAAAGAGTTAAAAAACTACAGAGTCCCACTTCTCCCTCATCATACATGACAAAAATACAATCTAGATTGATTCATGGCTTAACATAGGGCTATATATCATTTGGGCAGTATAAATGCCATTTGGACATGGTTCACTAACTTTTGGGTTTGGAAACCGACTTCATATGATTGTACATGGCAAACGGACATAACACCTTGATTTGACAATTTCAATACTTTCATATTGCATTTGGACATTTCTTATGGCATTTGGCAATGGTTCACTGACTTTTGACTTCGACTTTTGACTTTCTATGAAATCATATTGCAAATGGACAAAACATATGCCTTATGGACAAGTAAAAAAAAATATGACAATAAAATATGGATGTTCATACAGTTCTTATACATGTATAATTGACAAAAAAATTTGAAAACATTTCGAAAAACGGTCCAGAAGCACTTTTTTAAGGGGGTGATAAGTATTTGAAAAAAAATTCAAATGTAAAAAATGTGACCCTTGGGTCTTGACTTGATGTGCATCTGCAATATGAAAAGTTACCGTGGAGCGCGCTCGCCATCTATTGGATTTATTTGCTGTGTGACACTTGACATTTGCCATATGGCATTTGCCATATGTTTTGATTGAAACGGCACCCATTTGAGAGGTATTGTACATTGTGTATATGTTTCGTACGGTGCCAATAAGATCCCATTCGTTTTTGTCCATTTCAGGAGGGTCTTCCCTTACAAAGATTAGTAGTGATTACGGTGGATAACGCACCTACCGTATCTCCAACTTTAATCTCCTCTTCATCATCCACTTCTCCTCTTCATCCTCCTCATCCTCCTCCTCTCCTCTTCATCCTCCATCTCTCCTCATCCACCACCTCTCCTCTTCATCCTCCATCTCACCTTTCCACTTCATCCTCCACCTCTCCTCGTCATCCTCCAACTCTCCTCTCCTATTTGTCCTCCATTTTTCCTCTTAATCCTCCTCCTCACACCTTCATCATCCACCTCTCCTCTTCATACACCATGTCCTCCTCCAATCTTCAACATCCAACTTTTATCTCAACTTCATCCTCCAACTCTCCTCTTCATCCTCCTCCTCTCCTCTTCATTCTCCTCCTCATCCTCCACCTCTCCTCTCCTCCTCTTCCTCTCCTCCTCTTCCTCTCCTCTTCATCCTTCTCATCTCCTCTTTATCCTCCACCTCTCCTCCCATCTTCATCCTCCTTCTCTCCTCTTCATCCTCTCCTCTTCATCCTCATCCTCTCCTCTTTATCCTCCACCTCTCCTCTCCTCTTCATCCTCCTCCTCTCCTCTTCATCCTCTCCTCTTCATCCTCATCCTCTCCTCTTTATCCTCCACCTCTCCTCTCCATTCTCCTCCTCTCCTCTTCATCCTCTCCTCTTCATCCTCCTCCTCTCCTCTTCATCCTCCACCTCTCCGCTTCTGCCTCCTCCTCTCCTCTTCATCCTCCTTCTCTCCTCTTCTCTTCATCCTCATGCTCTACTCTTCATCCTCCTCCTCTTCTCTTCATCCTCCATTTCTCCTCTCCCCTTCATCCTCCTCCTCTCCTCTTCATTCTCCACTTCTACTCTTCATCCTCCTCCTCTCCTCTTCATCCTCCTCCTCGCCTCTTCATTCTCCTCCTCTACTCTTCATCCTCCTCCTCCTCTCCTCTTCATCCTTCATCTCTCCTCTTCATCCTCCACCTCTCCTCTTCATCCTCCTCCTTCCTCTTCATCCTCCACCTCTCCTCTTCATCCTCCTCCTCTCCTCTTCATCCTCCTCCTCTCCTCTTCATCCTCCTCCTCTCCCCTTCATCCTCCTCCTCTCCTCTTCATCCTCCACCTCTCCTCTTCATCCTCCACCCCTCCTCTTCATCCTCCTCCTCTCCTCTTCATCCTCCTCCTCTCCTCTCCTCTCCTCTTCATCCTCCACCTCTCCTCTCCTCTTCATCCTCCACCTCTCCTCTTCATCCTCCACCTCTCATCTCCTCTTCACCTCTCCTCTCCTCTTCATCCTCCTCCTCTCCTCTTTCTGTAACCTTGTTTGCATCCTCTTCCTCTATTCCAACAGCTCTTTGTTTTATTCAGCATTCACAGACCATCACACCCTGTCTCCTAATCATAATGAAAGGAAAATAGCTTTGTCCATTTGTCTTTTTCTCTCCCATTTCCCTTGATTCTGTCTATAATAAAAACCCCATTAGATATGATCCATTCTCATCCACCAAGACAATGTTCCCTTTTCTCCATCTCACAATCTGATGTTAGAATAAATATGATTTCGTGAGAAGAAAAAAATAAAGACATTTCAACAACACAACACAAAAAATATATTATAGATATATAAATGAAAAAACATCCGGGGCTAAATAGCGAAGAGAAAAGAGAAAGGAGGGGTTGTGATGATAGTGATCGGCAGGCAGGAGCAACAAACAATACATTTTCCATCAGGAGCTAATCACAATGTGTCATGAGAGAGAGAGAGAGAGAGAGAGAGAGAGAGAGAGAGAATGATGATATTGTCTTCCAGGCTGAAAAAAAAACAGTGTAGCTCCGTTCTCTTGCTCCTTTACCTCTCCTCTTCGAATGCCCTTTTCCTCCCCATCTGTCTCCTTCTTTTGGATTTTAGACCCTCTTTATGTGAGTACAATGGCTTCAATATCAACCATTTTAAATGATGCTTGAAATACCAGTCACTTGACTTGAATGTCACAGGCAATTAAACCCAAACCTTGTTCCCTCTACCGTTAATAACAGCAATCTCACCCAGGCTACTAGCTAATTAATACATGCTATTTGTCACTTGACTTGACACATGTATATCAAAGTGGGGGTTGGGGTGGAAGTGAAGAGGGCAGTGGTGTTAGAAGGCTATGGACTGCCATTAGGGACAGAAAGTACTGCTCCTCTCCCCCTCTTCTCAATTATTTACATTTTAGTCATTTAGCAGACACTCATCCAGATCAACTTACAGGATCATTAGACCCTCTTTATGTGGGCCTTGCTCAAGGGTACATTGACCGATTTTTCACCAAGTCGGCTCGGGAATTCGAAACCAACTAATTTTCGGGCTGATGGCCCAATGCACTTAACCGCTAGGATGCCTGACGCCAATCCCTCCATCTCTCCTTCACTCTGATCCTGTTGTTCTATGGATGTTAAACAGTATTTGATCACAATACAGATTTCACTTGACAACGTACTGTATAGTATCAATTTGTTTTCATAAAAATAAATCACTAGGCCAATAATGCCCTAAAAAACAAATAACCAGAACTCATATAACTTATGATTTGAAAATCAGTAAACAATTTATTTTGTTCTAAAACATTTATTTATAAAACCAAGTCATTACGCAAGGCTGACGAAAGCAGATTATCAAGCGATTATTTGAGAATATACTCTTCTGTTCTGAAGAAAGATTTGAGATTACATGTTTCATGAGAGCGTTTGATTTCGGTACGTATTTCTCTGGCAAATTACTTATTTCTACTAATGTAATTAACCTCTATGGGCTAGGTGGGGCGCTTGCGTCCCACCTACTCAACAGCCAGTTGAATCCTGTGGCGCGTTATTCAAATACCTTAGATATGATATTACTTCAATTTTTCAAAAATATGACTATTTTACACCATTTTAAAGATAAGACTTTCATTAATCTAACCACACTGTCCGATTTCAAAAAGGCTTTACAACGAAAGCAAAACATTAGATTATGTCAGCAGAGTACCGAGCCAGAAATAATCAGACACCCATTTTTCAAGCTAGCATATAATGTCACATAAAACCAAACCACAGCTAAATGTAGCACACATTAGCATGTGACTAGCATGTGACTAGCATTCCCACCGAACACTGCCGGTGAATTTACTAAATTACTCACGATAAACGTTCACAAAAAGCATAACAATTATTTTAAGAATTATAGATACAGAACTCCTCTATGCACTCGATATGTCCGATTTTAAAATAGCTTTTCGGTGAAAGCACATTTTGCAATATTCTCAGTAGATAGCCCGGCATCACAGGGCTAGCTATTTAGACACCCAGCAGGTTTAGCACTCATCAAAGTCAGATTTACTATAAGAAAAATGTTCTTACCTTTGTTGTCTTCGTCAGAATGCACTCCCAGGACTTCTACTTCAATAACAAATGTTGGTTTGGTCCAAAATAATCCATCGTTATATCCAAACAGCGGCGTTTTGTTCGTACGTTCTAGACACTATCCTAAAGGCTAAATAAGGGTGACGAGCATGGCGCAATTTGTGACAAAATAATTCTAAATATTCCATTACCGTACTTCGAAGCATGTCAACCGCTGTTTAAAATCAATTTTTATGCCATTTGTCTCAAAAAAAGCGATAATATTCCGACCGGGAATCTGCGTTTAGATAAACAGACAAAGGAAAAGAAACCATTCGGTCGAAGCGGGCACGCGCCTAAGCCCATAGTACTCTGAGTGGCCACTTGCCAAAAGCGATAAAGTGTTTCAGCCAGAGCCTGCCTCGATATCGTTCAACGTTTTCCCGGGCTCTGAGACCCTATGGAAGACGTAGGAAGTGTCACGTTATTGCACAGATCCTGAGTCTTCAATAAAAAGAGCCAAGATGAAACACTACTTCTCAGACAGGCCACTTCCTGCTTGAAATCTTCTCAGGTTTTGGCCTGCCATAGGAGTTCTGTTATACTCACAGACACCATTCAAACAGTTTTAGAAACTTTAGGGTGTTTTCTATCCAAAGCCAATAATTATATGCATATTCTAGTTACTGGGCAGGAGTAGTAACCAGATTAAATCGGGTACGTTTTTTATCCAGCCGTGTCAATACTGCCCCCTAGCCCTAACAGGTTAATCTGCCATTTTTGCAATTTTTTCTCGTAAAAAAGCGATAATATTCCGACCGGGAAAGCATGTATACGTACAAAGAGAGAGAAAATAAAAGCATGGGATCCCCTCGTGCACGAGCCTGAGTTTCATAGTACTGTGACCGGCCACTATCCTGCAAAGCCACGATTCAGCTTTTTGCCGCCTTCTGAGAGCCCATGGGAGCCGTAGGAAGTGTCACGTAACAGCAGAGATCCCCTGTATTGGATAGAGATAATCAAGAAGGGCAAGAAATGGTCAGACAGGGCACTTCCTGTAAGGAATCTTCTCAGGTTTTGGCCTGCCAAATGAGTTCTGTTATACTCACAGACACCATTCAAACAGTTTTAGAAACTTTAGGGTGTTTTCTATCCAAAGCCAATAATTATATGCATATTCTAGTTACTGGGCAGGAGTAGTAACCAGATTAAATCGGGTACGTTTTTTATCCAGCCGTGTCAATACTGCCCCCTAGCCCTAACAGGTTAATCTGCCATTTTTGCAATTTTTTCTCGTAAAAAAGCGATAATATTCCGACCGGGAAAGCGTGTATACGTACAAAGAGAGAGAAAATAAAAGCATGGGATCCCCTCGTGCACGAGCCTGAGTTTCATAGTACTGTGACCGGCCACTATCCTGCAAAGCCCTGATTCACCTTTTTGCCGCCTTCTGAGAGCCCATGGGAGCCGTAGGAAGTGTCACGTAACAGCAGAGATCCCCTGTATTGGATAGAGATAATCAAGAAGGGCAAGAAATGGTCAGACAGGGCACTTCCTGTAAGGAATCTTCTCAGGTTTTGGCCTGCCAAATGAGTTCTGTTATACTCACAGACACCATTCAAACAGTTTTAGAAACTTTGGAGTGTTTTCTATCCAAAGCTAATAATTATATGCATATTCTAGTTTCTGGGCAGGAGTAATAATCAGATTAAATCGGGTACGTTTTTTATCCGGCCGTGAAAATACTGCCCCCTAGTCATAACAGGTTAAACAAAATAAACAAAATGACGAAACAGTTCCATAAGGCTCCCAGGCTATACAGGAAAACAACCACCCACAAAACACAAGTGAAACAAACACAACTAAATATGGCCTCCAATTAGAGACAACGACAACCAGCTGCCTCTAATTGGAGATCATTGCCAAAAACCCAACATAGAAATAGAAAACTAGATATAAACATAGAAATAGATAACATAGAACCTAAACCAAAAACACCGAAACACACAAAACAAACACCCCCTGCCACGCCCTGACCAAACTACAATGGCAAATAACCCCTTTTACTGGTCAGGACGTGACAACATTGTAAACTGTATAAAGGAGGAACACATGCTTTGTTTCATATCCATTAGTGTTACTAGGTAACAGCCCCATTGTTTCATATCCATTAGTGTTACTAGGTAACAGCCCCATTGTTTCATATCCATTAGTATTACTAGGTAACAGCCCCATTGTTTCATATCCATTAGTGTTACTAGGTAACAGCCCCATTGTTTCATATCCATTAGTATTACTAGGTAACAACCCCATTGTTTCATATCCATTAGTATTACTAGGTAACAGGCCCATTGTTTCATATCCATTAGTGTTACAAAGTAACAACCCCATTGTTTCATATCCATTAGTGTTACTAGGTAACAACCCCATTGTTTCATATCCATTAGTGTTACTAGGTAACAACCCCATTGTTTCATATCCATTAGTGTTACTAGGTAACAGCCCCATTGTTTCATATCCATTAGTGTTACTAGGTAACAGACCCATTGTTTCATATCCATTAGTATTACTAGGTAACAGCCCCATTGTTTCATATCCATTAGTGTTACTAGGTAACAGCCCCATTGTTTCATATCCATTAGTATTACTAGGTAACAACCCCATTGTTTCATATCCATTAGTGTTACTAGGTAACAGCCCCATTGTTTCATATCCATTAGTGTTACTAGGTAACAGACCCATTGTTTCATATCCATTAGTATTACTAGGTAACAGCCCCATTGTTTCATATCCATTAGTGTTACTAGGTAACAGCCCCATTGTTTCATATCCATTAGTATTACTAGGTAACAGCCCCATTGTTTCATATCCATTAGTATTACTAGGTAACAGCCCCATTGTTTCATATCCATTAGTATTACTAGGTAACAGCCCCATTGTTTCATATCCATTAGTGTTACTAGGTAACAGCCCCATTGTTTGAGTTGGAATTCTTACATTATTTCTATGTTTTCAGTCTAGGGATTGGTCAGATGTAATGGCTGAGAACAGATATTTGATAGTCGACCAGTTTTTAGAAGCCATTTTACAAACAATATGAATCATTGCTCCCTGGACTGAATGGAGTGAGACAGGCAGCGACTCTAGACTTACAGCCTTCTGTTGGCGTTTGTGTGTGTGTGTGTGTGTATATGTTTGAGTGTGTGTGTGTCTTCTATATGCCAGTGGGTAGTAGAGCAGCAATGTGGACAAACCAGCAAACCATGTTCTGTGTGATGTCACAAACTAGTCTATAATAATCTCACAAACCAATCTGCTTTAATCTCACCAACTAGTCTATTATGATCTCACAAACCAATCTGCTTTAATCTCACCAACTAGTCTTTTTGATGTCTCCAACTAGTATGTTATAATGTCACCAACAAGTCTATAATAATCTAACCAACTAGTCTATTTTGATGTTATTAACTAGTCTATTTTGATGTCACCTGCTAGTCTGTAATAATCTCCTCAAATTGTCTATTGTGATGCCACTAACTAGTCTATAATAATCTCACCAACTAGTATATTATGATGTCACCAACTAGTCTATTATGATGTCACCAACTAGTCTATTATGATGTCACCAACGAGTCTATTATGATGTCACCAACTAGTCTATTATGTCACAACCTAATTTTGGACAGACCAGATACAACTTCAATTGGCATGAAGTGTGAAGTAAAAAGTGTCATAGCCTTTCAGCCCAACACATTGCAGGCGTCTCACAGGCTACCCTTCCCAAATCCAGAGGCCTTGAAGCTCCCTCCTGCTGTTCATTTTCTACAAGAAATCTGCCTCCAGAAAAAAAGCTTCTCCCAAGTGGGTGTGACACCTACTCCCGTCGCCTGCTGCACTGCTGCTTGGATTCCACCTGGCGATCTGTTCACCGTCTGCCCTGGCTTGTCTCCCCCTGTCTGGTACAGGTACCCCCACCACACTCCCCCCTCGTTACCGAGCTTTCGCTAGCTTCCAGCACACAGGCACTGTTGGGGCGAGTGACTCTGAATTTACAATGGCTAGACCCAAGTCGTTATTTTTTTATTGTTCCACCACATCGGACTCTGACTCTCTTTTAGTTAAAAAGACTTTTGGCCTCCCATCCTGCCGTCCTGTACCTTTGCCCCACCACTCTGGATTATCGACCCCTGCCTGACTTGACCTGTCATTTTCCGGCCTCTGTTGCTGTAATAAACATTGTTACTTCAACACAGTCTGCACTTGGGT
Organism: Salmo salar; assembly: GCF_965601325.2. Taxonomy (NCBI): domain Eukaryota; kingdom Metazoa; phylum Chordata; class Actinopteri; order Salmoniformes; family Salmonidae; genus Salmo; species Salmo salar. The sequence goes on along the minus strand of NC_138309.1, from coordinate 89,469,206 downwards.
CTTACGTGAAACGTTATACTCAGATTATTACGAATCCCACAAGGTATGACTCCAAACACCCAGAAAAGGCCACTCTCCTTGATGCTATCCTCACAAATAATCCTCATACAGTGAGGGAAAAAAGTATTTGATCCCCTGCTGATTTTGTACGTTTGCCCACTGACAAAGAAATGATCAGTCTATAATTTGAATGGTAGGTTTATTTGAACAGTGAGAGACAGAATAACGACAAAGAAATTCCAGAAAAGCGCATGTCAAAAATGTTATAAATTGATTTGCATTTTAATGAGGGAAATAAGTATTTGACCCCCTCTCAATCAGAAAGATTTCTGGCTCCCAGGTGTCTTTTATACAGGTAACGAGCTGAGATTAGGAGCACACTCTTAAAGGGAGTGCTCCTAATCTCAGTTTGTTACCTGTATAAAAGACACCTGTCCACAGAAGCAATCAATCAATCAGATTCCAAACTCTCCACCATGGCCAAGACCAAAGAGCTCTCCAAGGATGACAGGGACAAGATTGTAGACCTACACAAGGCTGGAATGGGCTACAAGACCATCGCCAAGCAGCTTGGTGAGAAGGTGACAACAAGTTGGTGCGATTATTCGCAAATGGAAGAAACACAAAACAACTGTCAATGTCCCTCGGCCTGGGGCTCCATACAAGATCTCACCTCGTGGAGTTGCAATGATCATGAGAACGGTGAGGAATCAGCCCAGAACTACACGGGAGGAACTTGTCAATGATCTCAAGGCAGCTGGGACCATAGTCACCAAGAAAACAATTGGTAACACACTACACCGAGAAGGACTGAAATCCTGCAGTGCCCGCAAGGTCCGCCTGCTCAAGAAGCACATATACATGCCCGTCTGAAGTTTGCCAATGAACATCTGAATGATTCAGAGGACAACTGGGTGAAAGTGTTGTGGTCAGATGAGACCAAAATGGAGCTCTTTGGCATCAACTCAACTCGGCGTGTTTGGAGGAGGAATGCTGCCTATGACCCCAAGAACACCATCCCCTTAAAAATCCTATTACTTCAATTTCTCAAACATATGACTATTTTACAGCTATTTAAAGACAAGACTCTCGTTAATCTAACCACACTGTCCGATTTCAAAAAGGCTTTACAACGAAAGCAAAACATTAGATTATGTCAGCAGAGTACCAAGCCAGAAATAATCAGACACCCATTTTTCAAGCTAGCATATAATGTCACAAAAACCCAGAAGACAGCTAAATGCAGCACTAACCTTTGATGATCTTCATCAGATGACAACCCTAGGACATTATGTTATACAATACATGCATGTTTTGTTCAATCAAGTTCATATTTATATCAAAAACCAGCTTTTTACATTAGCATGTGACGTTCAGAACTAGCATACCCCCCGCAAATTCGCTAACATTTTACTAAATTACTCACGATAAACGTTCACAAAAAGCATAACAATTATTTTAAGAATTATAGATACAGACCTCCTCTATGCACTCGAAATGTCCGATTTTAAAATAGCTTTTTGGTGAAAGCACATTTTGCAATATTCTAAGTACATAGCCCAGGCATCACGGGCTAGCTATTTAGACACCCGGCAAGTTTAGCACTCACCATAATCATATTTACTATTATAAAAGTCTGATTACCTTTTGTTGTCTTCGTCAGAATGCACTCCCAGGACTGCTACTTCAATAACAAATGTTGGTTTGGTCCAAAATAATCCATCGTTATATCCGAATAGCGGCGTTTTGTTCGTGCGTTCCAGACACTATCCGAAATGGTAAAGAAGGGTCGTGCGCATGGCGCAATTCGTGACAAAAAAATTCTAAATATTCCATTACCGTACTTCGAAGCATGTCAACCGCTGTTTAAAATCAATTTTTATGCCATTTTTCTCGTAGAAAAGTGATAATATTCCGACCGGGAATCTCCTTTTCGGCAAACAGAGGAAAAAAGCACAAAGGCGGGGGCGGTCAGGTCACGCGCCTAAGCCCAGAGTCCCTTGATCGGCCACTTGAGAAAGGCGATAATGTGTTTCAGCCTGGGGCTGGGATGACGACATTCAGGTTTTTCCCGGGCTCTGAGCGCCTATGGACGACGTAGGAAGTATCACGTTAGAGCAGAGATCCTTAGTAAACGATAGAGATGGCAAAGAAGTTCCAGAAATGGTCAGACAGGCCACTTCCTGTAAAGGAATCTTTCAGGTTTTGACCTGCCATTTCAGTTCTGTTATACTCACAGACACCATTCAAACAGTTTTAGAAACTTTAGGGTGTTTTCTATCCATATGTAATAAGTATATGCATATTCTAGTTACTGGGTAGGAGTGGTAACCAGATTAAATCGGGTATGTTTTTTATCCAGCCGTGTCAATACTGCCCCCTAGCCCTAACAGGTTAAACAGCGGTTGACATGCTTCGAAGTACGGTAATGGAATATTTAGACAATTTTTGTCACGAATTGCGCCATGCTTGTGACCCTTATTTACACTTCGGATAGTGTCTTGAACGAACGAACAAAACGCCGCTATTTGGATATAACGATGGATTATTTTGGACCAAACCAACATTTGTTATTGAAGTAGCAGTCCTGGGAGTGCATTCTGACGAAGAACATCAAAGGTAATCAAACTTTTGTAATAGTAAATCGGAGTTTGGTCAGGGCTAACCTTGGTCGGTGTCTAAATAGCTAGCCGTGATGGCTGGGCTATGTACTCAGAATATTGCAAAATGTGCTTTCACCGAAAAGCTATTTTAAAATCGGACACCTCGATTGCACAAAGGAGTTCTGTATCTATTATTCTTAAAATAATTGTTATGTTTTTTGTGAACGTTTATCGTGAGTAATTTAGTAAATTCACCGGAGGTTTGCGGGGGGTATGCTAGTTCTGAACGTCACATGCTAATGTAAAAAGCTGTTTTTTTCAATAAACAGATGCAAGACGCACGACTCCTTGTCAAACAGGCCACTTCCTGCATGAAACCTTGTCAGGTTTTTGCCTGCCATAGGAGTTCTGTTATACTCACAGACACCATTCAAACAGTTTTAGAAACTTTAGGGTGTTTTCTATCCAAACCTGAACAATAATATGCATATTCTAGCTTCTGAGTTGGTGTAGGAGGCAGTTAAAAATGGGCACATATTTTTTCCAAAATTCTCAATACTGCCCCCTAGCCCAAACAGGTTAACGAGAGTCTTGTCTTTAAAATGGTGTAAAATAGTCATATGTTTGAGAAATTTAAGTTTTTGCATTTTTGAGGTATTTGTAATTCGCGCCACGCTATACCATTGGATATTGGTGAGGCGTTCCGCTAGCGGCACGTCTGTCCCTAACAGGTTTAAATCGGGATTTCTATTTGACTCAGCCATGCCTCCTTTCCCGTCCAACATTTCCTCATCTCCCACCCCATCTAATGCGACTAGACCCAATGCTCCTCCCTCTTTTTCCCCTGCCCCGCTACAAAGTTTCTCCATGCAGCCAGCCACTTAATCCGAGGTGCTAAAGGAGCTCCTTGAACTTGACCCCCAAAAAACATCTGGTTCAGATGGTTTAGAACCTTTCTTCTTTAAGGTTGCTGCCCCTATAATCGCCAAGCTTATCTCTGACCTTATCTTAACCTAGCTCTCCTCTCTGGGGAGGTTCCCATTGCTTGGAAAGAAGCCACGGGTTCGTCCTTTATTTAAAGGGGAGATCAAGCTGATCCTAACTGTTAGAGGCATATTTCTATTTTGCCCTGTTTATCAAAAAACTTGTCAATAATCAACTGACTGGCTTTCTTGATGTCTATAGTATTCTCTCTGGTTTGGAATCTGGTGTCCGCTCAGGTTATGGATGCGTCACTGCAACCTTAAAGGTCCTCAATGATGTCACCATTGCCCTTGATTCTAAGCAATATTTTGCTGCTATTTTTATTGACCTGGCCAAAGCTTTTGATACGGTAGACCATTTCGTTCTTGTGGGCCGGCTAAGGAGTATTGGTGTCTCTGAGGGGTCTTTGGCCTGGTTTGCTAACTCTCTCAAAGAGTGCAGTGTATAAAGTCAGAACATCTGCTGTCTCAGCCACTGCCTGTCAACAAAGGGTGTACCCCAAGGCGCGATCCTAGTCCCCATGCTCTTCTCAATTTACATCAACAACATAGCTCACGCAGTAGGAAGCTCTCTCATCCATTTATATGCAGATTATACAGTCTTACACTCAGCTAGCCCCTCCGAGGTTTTTTTGTGTTAAACTACAACTAAGCTTTCTTAGTGTCCAACAAGCTTTCTCTGCCCTTAAACTTGTTCTGCACACCTCCAAAACAAAGGTCATGTGGTTTAGTAAGAAGAATGCCCCTCTCTCCACAGGTGTGATTACTACCTCTGAGGGTTTAGAGCTTGAGGTGGACACCTCATACAAGTACTTGAGGGGATGGCGAGACGGTGCACTGTCCTTCTCTCAGCACATATCAAAGCTGCAGGCTAAAGTTAAGCTTTAGACAAGCAGGTAAGGGTGCTCTCGAGCATCTAGATGTTCTTTACTATCCGGCCATTAGATTTGTTCCTCATAGGACACATCACTGCACTCTACACTCTTCTGTAAACTGGTCATCACCAGCTAGTCTATTATGATGTCACAAACTAGTCTATTATGATGTCACAAACTTGTCTATTATGATGTCATCAACTAGTCTATTCAAACCTTCACATCATCTAAGGGAAAGAAGATACTAGAAGATACTCTGGTTAACACCACGGTCTATCAATATCACCTTTCTCTCACCAAAAGTAGCAGGCATTTTTACCTGACCCCGGTTTTTGACCCGCACTTTTAAGGTTGCCTAATATTGAAAGTTCACAGCCCAAATAAATGCGTACAAACTCTTTCACGCACACACAGGCACACACACACACACACAGGCACAGGCACAGGCACAGGCACAGGCACACACACACACACACACACACACACACACACACACACACACACACACACACACACACACACACACACACACCACACACACACACACACACACACACACACAGGCACACACACAAGCTCACATACCCTTTCATGTCACCCACCCCACAGGCTTTGTTTTCCGCCTGAATCCTTGTGCCAAATGCTGCCAGACTCTCATATCTGTGCCCACAATGAATTGTTTCCCGAAGCCCTCAGAGTCACACAGATTCCTTGGTAGAGGAGGCAGTTCTATTGGATGAATAGCCTAATGTTCCATGCAATGTAGTTGCACTAGCATTTTATGCCACATTGAAAGTGCCAATTAATTTGCATAATTCAAAAACGAGTGCTTCCCATGACTTAAAGGCAGGGAGAGATCGGCAGGCATCTCTGTGTCTCTGCAAGGCACTTCTAGATGATAGATTAATCATTTTCTGCCCAACAACTTATGACAAACTCACCCCTCCATCCATCCTTCCTCCATCCATCCATCCATCCATCCCACCCACCGGCACTGCAGTCAGTCTCTACAGCCAGGGTTTAGAGATCAGATCTTTTCCCTCTGTCTGTTCTACAGTATACCTAGTATTAACAGAACACCTTAACAGAGCAGCCCCTGCTGCCTAGGGCTCAATCAAATTCATATTTTGTTTCCCCCATCTGGACGAATCAGCGGAATTAATGAGGGAAGGAGGCCTGTAGCAACGCAGGACACCCCTCAGATCAGCCTGCTTTTCTGCCTGCCTCTCTCCTCTTCTCCTATCTCTGGTGGCAACTACTGTTAGCTGAGAGGGAGGGAGACAGGGAGGGAGGGTGGGGTGGAGGGAGAGGGGGTGCTACTGTTAGCTGGGGGAGGGAGGGTGGGGTGGAGGGAGAGGGGGTGCTACTGTTAGCTGAGAGGAAGGGGGTGCTACTGTTAGCTAGGGGGAGGGGGTGCTACTGTTAGCTGAGAGGGAGGGGGTGCTACTGTTAGCTGAGAGGAAGGGGGTGCTACTGTTAGCTGAGAGGAAGGGGGTGCTACTGTTAGCTGAGAGGAAGGGGGTGCTACTGTTAGCTGAGAGGAAGGGAGGGCTACTGTTAGCTGAGAGGAAGGGGGTGCTACTGTTAGCTGAGAGGAAGGGGGTGCTGCTGTTAGCTGAGAGGAAGGGGGTGCTACTGTTAGCTGAGAGGAAGGGGGTGCTACTGTTAGCTGAGAGGAAGGGGGTGCTACTGTTAGCTGAGAGGAAGGGGGTGCTACTGTTAGCTGAGAGGAAGGGAGGGCTACTGTTAGCTGAGAGGAAGGGGGTGCTACTGTTAGCTGAGAGGAAGGGGGTGCTGCTGTTAGCTGAGAGGAAGGGGGTGCTGCTGTTAGCTGAGAGGAAGGGGTGCTACTGTTAGCTAAAGGAACGGAGGGAGAGGGTGTGTTAAATGCTGTTGAAGTAATACACTACACCGGAACATCAACAACATCGCAGCCATCAGAAACAAGTTGCTAAATCAATCAATCAATCAATCAAAACAATTACAATACACCATAATGTCAAAGTGGAAATATGAAAAGCTGAATAAATAAATATCCAAGTGTCTTGAATAAATAAATATCCAACCCTGTTGTTATGACATGCCTGGATAACTTTACGAGTAAAGCTTTGCTAACAAGACACATAATAAGTTGCATGGATTCACTCTGCAAGAATAGAGTTTAAAACCTCTTATGGACAGACGTTCTGCTAGCGGAACGCCTCACCAATATCCAATGGTATAGCCTGGCGCGAAATACGAAAAACCTTAAAAATGATATAATTTCAATTTCTCAAACATATGACTATTTTACACCATTTGAAAGATAACACTCCTTTATCTAACCACATTGTCCGATTTCAAAAAGGCTTTACAGCGAAAGCAAAACATTAGATTATGTCAGGAGAGTACCCAGCCAGAAATAATCACACACCCATTTTTCAAGCTAGCATATATGTCACAAAAACCAAAACCACAGCTAAATGGTGGGTGTCAAATTAGCTAGCCGTGATGGCCGGGCTATCTACTCAGAATTTAGCAAAATGTGCTTTCACCGAAAAGCTATTTTAAAATCTGACACGCGATTGCATAAAGGAGTTCTGTTTCTATAATTCTTAAAATAATTGTTATGTATTTTGTGAACGTTAATCGTGCGTAATTTAGTAAATTCACCGGAAGTTTGCAGTGAGTATGCTAGTTCTGAACATCACATGCTAAAGTAAAAAGCTGGTTTTTGATATAAATATGAACTTGATTGAACAAAACATGCATATATTGTATAACATAATGTCCTAGGAGTGTCATCTGATGAAGATCATCAAAGGTTAGTGCTGCATTTAGCTGTGGTTTTGGTGTTTGTGACATATATGCTTGCTTTCAAAATGGCTGTGTGATTATTTTTGGCAGGGTACTCTCCTGACATAATCTAATGTTTTGCTTTCGCTGTAAAGCCATTTTGAAATCGGACAATATGGTTAGATTAACGAGAGTCTTGTCTTTAAAATGGTGTAAAATAGTCATATGTTTGAGAAATTGAAGTTATAGCATTTTTGAGTTATTTGTATTTCGCACCACGCGATTCCAATGGCTGTTGACTAGGTGGGACGCAAACGTCCCACCTTGCCCAGGGAGGTTAAGAGCTTTGCAAAAGCACTTGACTTTCAATGATGCGCTACCTCTAATGAACCATTGAAAGTGTCAACACAAATGTACAAAGATCTTGTATAGCCAAGATACACCCCTCTCAACCTACATGACGAACCACAGATTTTAGAAACAGTTCACAAAGGGACTTTATAATTGAGAAAGGAGTATCCCTTAGCCAGATAGCATTCGCTATAAATTATCGTTCAGTTTGGTCCCTAAAACGAGGTTCTAATCTCGTTCCTGGTACTTCGTAGTACAAAAACACCAACTCATCCAATGGCATATATCAATTGTCAAGTCTAGATACTCCCATCTCAAGTAAACCCCCTTTTGACCCCACTCCTGGACAAGCTCACTGAGGGGAGTGACTTGCGCACAGACATTGTGGAGACAAATATTTGGTTCCCCATTAATCACGTCATCCCTTCACATGGTTTAAGAATAGGTAAAGACACATTCACATATGAAGACAATGTTCCATTCTGTCCTCTTCCCTTTCTGATATTCTGCATAGCACCAGGGACATGTGAAAGACAAGCCTGACCTCTCCCCTCTCTGGGCCCCAAGTGAGTGAGCCCTAGCTAAGGGAAGAAGTCAGGCTTCTAACACCAGAGTCCAAAAGGATACATTCTGATTCATCCACCACATTATTTAAATATTGACTGGAATTCATCAGGCTTCCCACTCAAGAGAAAATGTCAAACTGTAACTAGTGCCTGCAACCTGGTTCAGGTTGTCAGTAAACCTACCAGGGTAGTTACAAACAGCACAGGAATGAAATCATCAACATGTATTGATCACATCTTTACCAATCATGCAGAAATTAGCTTTAAGCAGTATCCAAATCCATCGGATGTAGTGATCACAATATAATAGCTGTATATAAGAAAACCAAAGTTCCTAAGGCTGGGTCTAATATAGTGTAGAAGAGGTCACACACAAAGTTTCATAATGATTCCCATGTTGTTGAGGTAAATAATATTTGCTGGTCCGTGGTGTGTAATGAGGAGCAACCAGACGCTGTACTTGACACTTTCATGAAATTACTTATCTCAGTTACCAATAAGCACTCAATCTTTAAGGAAATGACTGTAAAAACGAATACATCCCTGTGGATTGATGAGGAATTGAAAAATGGTATGGTTGAGAGGGATGAGGCAAAAGGAATGGCAAATAAGTCTGGCTGCACAACGGTTGGCAAACGTACTGCAAATTAAGAAATCATGTGACTAAACTGAATAAAAAGAAGAAACTACACTATGAAACAAAGATAAATTACATATAGAATGATAGTAAAAGGCTTTGGAGCAGCTTCAATTACATTTTGGGCAAAAAGGCAAACTCATCTCCATCGTTCATTGAATCAGATGGCACTTTCATCACAAAACCCACTTATATTACCAACTACTTTAATGGTTATTTCATTGGGGAAGGTTAGCATTACATGCCAGCAACAAACTCTGATGCTACACATTCAAGTATAACCTGTTAGGGCTAGGGGGCAGTATTGACACGGCTGGATAAAAAACATACCCGATTTAATCTGGTTACCACTCCTACCCAGTAACTAGGATATGCATATACTTATTACATATGGATAGAAAACACCTTAAAGTTTCTAAAACTGTTTGAATGGTGTCTGTGAGTATAACAGAACTCAAATGGCAGGTCAAAACCTGAGAGATTCCTTTACAGGAAGTGGCCTGTCTGACCATTTCTTGAACTTCTTTTCCATCTCTATCTTTTACTAAGGATCTCTGCTCTAACGTGACACTTCCTACGTCGTCCATAGGCGCTCAGAGCCCGGGAAAAAACAGAATGTCGTCATCCCAGCCCCAGGCTGAAACACATTATCGCCTTTCTCAAGTGGCCGATCAAGGGACTCTGGGCTTAGGCGCGTGACCCGACCGCCCCCGCCTTTGTGATTTTTTCCTCTGTTTGCCGAAAAGGAGATTCCCTGTCGGAATATTATCGCTTTTCTACGAGAAAAATGGCGTAAAAATTGATTTTAAACAGCGGTTGACATGCTTCGAAGTACGGTAATGGAATATTTAGAATTTTTTTTGTCACGAATTGCGCCAAGCACGCGACCCTGATTTACCATTTCAGATAGTGTCTGGGACGCACGAACAAAACGCCGCTATTTGGATATAACGATGGATTATTTTGGACCAAACCAACATTTGTTATTGAAGTAGCAGTCCTGGGAGTGCATTCTGACGAAGACAACAAAAGGTAATCAAACTTTTATAATAGTAAATATGATTATGGTGAGTGCTAAACTTGCCGGGTGTCTAAATAGCTAGCCTGTGATGCCTGGGCTATGTGCATAGAATATTGCAAAATGTGCTTTCACCAAAAAGCTATTTTAAAATCGGACATATCGAGTGCATAGAGGCGGTCTGTATCTATAATTCTTAAAATAATTGTTATGCTTTTTGTGAACGTTTATTGTGAGTAATTTAGTAAAATGTTAGCGAATTCCCCGGAAGTTTGCGGGGGTATGCTAGTTCTGAACGTCACATGCTAATGTAAAAAGCTGGTTTTTGATATAAATATGAACTTGATTGAACAAAACATGCATGTATTGTATAACATAATGTCCTAGGGTTGTCATCTGATGAAGATCATCAAAGGTGAGTGCTGCATTTAGCTGTCTTCTGGGTTTTGGTGACATTATATGCTAGCTTGAAAAATGGGTGTCTGATTATTTCTGGCTTGGTACTCTGTTGACATAATCTAATGTTTTGCTTTCGTTGTAAAGCCTTTTTGAAATCGGACAGTGTGGTTAGATTAACGAGAGTCTTGTCTTTAAATAGCTGTAAAATAGTCATATGTTTGAGAAATTGAAGTAATAGGATTTTTAAGGTTTTGAAAATCGCGCCACAGGCTTCAAGTGGCTGTTACGTAGGTGGGACGAATTCGTCCCGCCTAGCCCATAGAGGATAACTGATCATTTTATGAAAGGCAAGCATTTTAATTTTTCATTCCGTAAAGTGAGTGTAGAAAAGTGAAAAAACTTTTATTTATTATTTTATTGTCTATCAACAATGACCAGCCGCTGATGCAGCGGTGACCCGTCATTCAGGGCAACATGTTATTTTGGCATTAATACGTGTCACATATCAGTGTGAAAACAATGTAAAAAAAAAAGATATACACTACCGGTCAAAAGTTTTAGAACACCTACTCATTCAAGGGTTTTTCTTATTTTTGTACTATTTTCTACATTGTAGAATAATAGTGAAGATATCAAAACTATGAAATAACACATATGGAATCATGTAGTAACCAAAACAGTGTTTAACAAATCAAAATCTATTTTAGATTTGAGATTCTCCAAATAGCTACCCTTTGCCTTCGTGAAAGCTTCGCACACTCTTGGTATTCTCTCAACCAGCTTCACGAGGCAGTCACCTGGAATGCATCCATCGCCGAAACAAAGATGCTTCTGCCGAGTTGTTCTGCAGATTTGTTGGAGGAAGGAAAGAGAGGAGGGCTTCACACCACTCTCTCACTTGAGTATCTTACCTAGTTATTTACAGATTATCTCATTTTGCTCTTTTGTAGCTTTGTCAACTACGTTTGTTTTTTCAATACCTGTTCGCACCTCTCCCTGTAGGCTTTACTGACACTCCCCACCCCTGAACTGAAACCCTTCGAATTTAGTGTACCCTGCTCACGCAACCCAGGTGGAATTCCGGGGTCTCTGTCAATGTTTGGAAATGCCTACAAGACGGTGGCCGGATGGCATGGGTTACAAGAGGATGGAGCCAGAACGCTGAGTTCATCTCAGCCTATGCTGCCCTTCAGTTCCTTGACTTTTTGGAGCCTGAAGGAGACATGGATCACCCCAGAAAACACTGCTACTCGAGCTGCTTTTTTTTCATCTGACTACATGTTTCTTTCATAGTCTGAGAGCATCTGGTTGTCTTGGGGGTGGCACAGATCTACTCATTTCTCCTAAGTGGAGATTTTCTATTTTCTCCCTCTCTCACCTGTCCATCTCCTCATTTAAATTCCATGCTGTCACTGTCACTTGTCCGCTCAAGCTTAACATTACTGTCATATATCGCCCACCAGGTGCCCTTAGAGAGTTCCTCAATGAGCTGGACACCTTGATAAGCTTGATAAGCTCATTTCCTGACGATGGCTCACCGCTCTTCGTACAACCAAAACTACTTTTCTCTGTGTCATGGAGGCTCCCCGCACTGGCAAAGCTGACTCTCTCTCTGTTCTCATCCTCCTAGATCTATCCGCTGCCTTTGAAACCATAAACCATCAGACCCCCCTCTCCAAACTCTCAGGGCTGGGTGTCTCAGGCTCTATCAGATCCCCCTCTCCACCCTCTCAGGGCTGGGCGTCTCAGGCTCTATCAGATCCTCCTCTCAGGGCTGGGCGTCTCAGTCTCTATCAGATCCTCCTCTCAGGGCTGGGTGTCCCAGGCTCTATCAGATCCTCCTCTCCACCCTCTCAGGGCTGGGCGTCTCAGGCTTGGATTGCATCCTACCTGGCAGGCCGCTCATACCAGATGAGGTGGTGTGCCATCAAACCCCTGCAACTTATCCAGAACGCAGCAGCCCACCTGGTTTTCAACCTTCCCAACTTCTCTCATATCACCCCGCTTCACCGCACACTCCACTGGCTTCCAGCTGAAGCTCGCATCCTCTACAATATCATATATAATACAGCTAGAGAGACCAGCTTGGTATAAAACAGCATGACCAGCCTGTTATAATACAGCTAGAGAGACCAGCCTGGTATAATACAACTAGACCATCCTGGTATAATACAGCTAGAGAGACCAGCCTGGTATAATACAGCTAGACCAGCCTGGTATAATACAGCTAGAGAGACCAGCCTGGTATAATACAGCTAGACCAGCCTGGTATAATACAGCTAGACCAGCCTGGTATAACACAGCTAGAGAGACCAGCCTGGTATAATACAGCTAGACCAGCCTGGTATAACACAGCTAGACCAGCCTGGTATAATACAGCTAGACCAGCCTGGTATAACACAGCTAGAGAGACCAGCCTGGTATAATACAGCTAGAGAGACCAGCCTGGTATAATACAGCTAGACCAGCCTGGTTTAATACAGCTAGAGAGACCAGCCTGGTATAATACAGCTAGACCAGCCTGTTATAATACAGCTAGACCAGCCTGGTATAATACAGTTAGACCAGCCTGTTATAATACAGCTAGACCAGCCTGGTATAATACAGCTAGACCAGCCTGGTTTAATACATCCAGACCAGCCTGGTATAATACAGCTAGACCAGCCTGGTATAATACATCTAGACCAGCCTGGTATAATACAGCTAGACCAGCCTGGTATAATACAGCTAGACCAGCCTGGTATAATACAGCTAGACCAGCCTGGTATAATACAGCTAGAGAGATCAGCCTGGTATAATACAGCTAGACCAGCCTGGTTTAATACATCCAGACCAGCCTGGTATAATACATCTAGACCAGCCTGGTATAATACAGCTAGACCAGCCTGGTATAATACAGCTAGAGAGACCAGCCTGGTATAATACAGCTAGACCAGCCTGGTATAATACATCTAGACCAGCCTGGTATAATACATCTAGACCAGCCTGGTATAATACATCTAGACCAGCCTGGTATAATACAACTAGACCATCCTGGTATAACACAGCTAGACCAGCCTGGTATAATACATCTAGACCAGCCTGGTATAACACAGCTAGACCAGCCTGGTATAATACAGCTAGACCAGCCTGGTATAATACAGCTAGACCAGCCTGGTATAATACAGATAGACCAGCCTGGTATAATACAGCTAGAGAGACCAGCCTGGTATAATACAGCTAGACCAGCCTGGTATAATACATCTAGACCAGCCTGGTATAATGCATCTAGACCAGCCTGGTATAATACATCTAGACCAGCCTGGTATAATACAGCTAGACCAGCCTGGCATAATACAGCTAGACCAGCCTGGTATAATACATCTAGACCAGCCTGGTATAATACAGCTAGACCAGCCTGGTTTAATACATCCAGACCAGCCTGGTATAATACATCTAGACCAGCCTGGTATAATACAGCTAGACCAGCCTGGCATAATACAGCTAGAGAGACCAGCCTGGTATAATACAGCTAGACCAGCCTGGTTTAATACATCCAGACCAGCCTGGTATAATACAGCTAGAGAGATCAGCCTGGTATAATACAGCTAGACCAGCCTGGTTTAATACATCCAGACCAGCCTGGTATAACACATCTAGACCAGCCTGGTATAATACAGCTAGACCAGCCTGGTATAACACAGCTAGAGAGACCAGCCTGGTATAATACAGCTAGACCAGCCTGGTATAACACAGCTAGACCAGCCTGGTATAATACAGCTAGACCAGCCTGGTATAACACAGCTAGAGAGACCAGCCTGGTATAATACAGCTAGAGAGACCAGCCTGGTATAATACAGCTAGACCAGCCTGGTTTAATACAGCTAGAGAGACCAGCCTGGTATAATACAGCTAGACCAGCCTGTTATAATACAGCTAGACCAGCCTGGTATAATACAGTTAGACCAGCCTGTTATAATACAGCTAGACCAGCCTGGTATAATACAGCTAGACCAGCCTGGTTTAATACATCCAGACCAGCCTGGTATAATACAGCTAGACCAGCCTGGTATAATACATCTAGACCAGCCTGGTATAATACAGCTAGACCAGCCTGGTATAATACAGCTAGACCAGCCTGGTATAATACAGCTAGACCAGCCTGGTATAATACAGCTAGAGAGATCAGCCTGGTATAATACAGCTAGACCAGCCTGGTTTAATACATCCAGACCAGCCTGGTATAATACATCTAGACCAGCCTGGTATAATACAGCTAGACCAGCCTGGTATAATACAGCTAGAGAGACCAGCCTGGTATAATACAGCTAGACCAGCCTGGTATAATACATCTAGACCAGCCTGGTATAATACATCTAGACCAGCCTGGTATAATACATCTAGACCAGCCTGGTATAATACAACTAGACCATCCTGGTATAACACAGCTAGACCAGCCTGGTATAATACAGCTAGACCAGCCTGGTATAACACAGCTAGACCAGCCTGGTATAATACAGCTAGACCAGCCTGGTATAATACAGCTAGAGAGACCAGCCTTGTATAATACAGCTAGACCAGCCTGGTATAATACATCTAGACCAGCCTGGTATAATGCATCTAGACCAGCCTGGTATAATACATCTAGACCAGCCTGGTATAATACAGCTAGACCAGCCTGGCATAATACAGCTAGACCAGCCTGGTATAATACATCTAGACCAGCCTGGTATAATACAGCTAGACCAGCCTGGTTTAATACATCCAGACCAGCCTGGTATAATACATCTAGACCAGCCTGGTATAATACAGCTAGACCAGCCTGGCATAATACAGCTAGAGAGACCAGCCTGGTATAATACAGCTAGACCAGCCTGGTTTAATACATCCAGACCAGCCTGGTATAATACAGCTAGAGAGATCAGCCTGGTATAATACAGCTAGACCAGCCTGGTTTAATACATCCAGACCAGCCTGGTATAACACATCTAGACCAGCCTGGTATAATACAGCTAGACCAGCCTGGTATAATACAGCTAGAGAGATCAGCCTGGTATAATACAGCTAGACCAGCCTGGTTTAATACATCCAGACCAGCCTGGTATAATACATCTAGACCAGCCTGGTATAATACAGCTAGACCAGCCTGGTATAATACAGCTAGACCAGCCTGGTATAATACAGCTAGACCAGCCTGGTATAATACAGCTAGACCAGCCTGGTATAATACAGCTAGACCAGCCTGGTATAATACAGCTAGACCAGCCTGGTATAATACAGCTAGAGAGATCAGCCTGGTATAATACAGCTAGACCAGCCTGGTTTAATACATCCAGACCAGCCTGGTATAATACATCTAGACCAGCCTGGTATAATACAGCTAGACCAGCCTGGTATAATACAGCTAGAGAGACCAGCCTGGTATAATACATCTAGACCAGCCTGGTATAATACAGCTAGACCAGCCTGGCATAATACAGCTAGAGAGACCAGCCTGGTATAATACAGCTAGAGAGACCAGCCTGGTATAATACAGCTAGACCAGGCTGGTATAACACAGCTAGACCAGCCTGGTATAATACAGCTAGACCAGCCTGGTATAATACAGCTAGAGAGACCAGCCTGGTATAATACAGCTAGAGAGACCAGCCTGGTATAATACAGCTAGAGAGACCAGCCTGGTATAATACAGCTAGACCAGCCTGGTATAATACATCTAGACCAGCCTGTTAATCCCACCTGGACAAGGATTAGACCTTGTCTGTCATGTTGATCTGTCTCTGATTGGTTTAGACCTGGTCTATCATGTTGACCTGTCTCTGATTGGATTAGACCTGGTCTGTCATTTGGCCTGTCTCTGATTGTCACGACTTCCGCCGAAGTGGGTCCCTCTCCTTGTTCGTTCGGCATTCGGCGGTCGACGTCACCGTCACGTCCAGGGTCTGGAGAGCGTTCATGGAACGTCTGGGGGTCTCGGTCAGCCTCACCTCAGGTTTTCTCCCCGAGAGTAACGGGCAGGTGGAGAGAGTAAATCAGGATGTGGGTAGGTTTCTGCGGTCATATTTGCCAGGTCCGGCCGGTGGAGTGGGTGGCGTTCATTCCCTGGGTAGAGATGACCCAAAACTCATTCCGCCACTCCTCCACTAACCTCTCTCCTTTCCAGTGCGTACTGGGTTATCAGCTGGTTCTGGCACCGTGGCATCAGAGCCAGATCGAAGCTCCTGCGGTGGACGAATGGTTTAAGCGCTCGGAGGAGACCTGGGATGCCGCCCATGTGCACCTGCAACGAGCCGTGAGGCGGCAGAAGGCGAGCGCCGACCGCCACCGCAGTGAGGCCCCGGTGTTTGCACCGGGGGACCGTGTCTGGCTCTCGACCCGAAACCTGCCCCTCCGCCTGCCCTGCCGGAAGCTGGGTCCGCGGTTTGTGG
Source organism: Salmo salar (assembly GCF_965601325.2). Taxonomy (NCBI): domain Eukaryota; kingdom Metazoa; phylum Chordata; class Actinopteri; order Salmoniformes; family Salmonidae; genus Salmo; species Salmo salar. The sequence continues at coordinate 89,452,592 of NC_138309.1, read as the reverse complement.
GGCCATTCAAAGTCCTGAGGAGAGTGAACGAGGTTTGTTATAGGTTACAACTCCCCCCAGATTACCATATTAATCCCTCGTTCCATGTGTCTCTCCTCAGGCCGGTGGTGGCTGGTCCACTCCAGGAGTCTGAGGTGCGGGAGGTTCCTCTGCCCCCTCTGGACATCGAGGGGGCCCCGGCGTATGCTGTTCGGTCCATACTGGACTCGAAGCGTCGGGCGAGGGGCCTTCAGTACCTCGTGGAGTGGGAGGGGTACGGTCCGGAGAAGAGATGCTGGGTGCCGGTGGAGGACGTCTTGGACCCTTCGTTGCTGCGGGATTTCCACCGTCTCCATCCGGATCGCCCTGCGCCTCGTCCTCCGGGTCGTCCCCGAGGTCGGTGCCGCTGGAGCCGCGCGTCAAGGGGGGGGGGGGTACTCGATTTATTGTGTTGTATTTGTGAATATTTGAGTAAATTATGTTTATTACTCTTATTTGCTGTCCTGCGCCTAACTCCTCTACACCAGCTACACACAGGCTCTATTACAGTTATTAAGGTGCTTACAGACGGTCCCTCTCCTTGTTCGGGCGGCGTTCGGCGATCTCCGTCACCGGCATTCTAGCCATCGCCGATCCACTTTTCATTTTCCATTTGTTTTGTCTTTGTCTTACACACCTGGTTTCAATCCCCCAATTACCTGTTCATTATTTAACCCTCTGTTCCCCCCATGTTTGTTTGTGAGTTATTGTTTCTATGTAGGAAGGTCCGTTATTGTGGGCTCTGTTTTTGTATTGCATTTATTATACGTTGAGTAAAAAAACGGTTATTTACTCATATCTGCTGTCCTGCGCATGACTCCTCTACACCAGCTACACACAGACTTCCTTACACTGATAGGATTAGACCTGGTATGAAAAGACTGGTTCTGGCTCCATCCTCTTGCAACCCATGGTGTCCGACCACCATCTTGTAGGACACACACACGTGCAGATTTACACACGCACACACATTCACACACACACACACAAACGACACATGCATTCTAGTCATTTGATGCAGTCTCAGTGTACGATTCAAAAGAACCATTAAAATCCAGGTGAACATCACAATTAACAATGTTTACCAGGAGAAGACAACCTTCCATGAGTTTATGTTGCGTCTGCTTTTGTTGAATTGGAATTAATCTCCTGAATTAAATAGTACTAAATAATACATCGTTCTGTTTATCATATTCAGGCTGGTTTTTACTTACCCTTTTAAATGTCCCCCCTTCTCTCCTCCTGCCTTCCCTGTCTCCCCCGTCTTCCCCCCTTCTCTCCCCCTGCCTCCTCTGTCCGTCTTCCCCTGTTCTCTCCACCTTCTCTCCCCCTTCTCTCCTCCTGCCTCCCCTTTTTGTCTTCCCCCATTCTCTCCCACCTGCCTCCCGTCTGTCTTCTCTCCCCCGTCTCTCCACCTGCCTCCTCTGTCCGTCTTCCCCCCTTCTCTCCACCTGCCTCCTCTGTCCGTCTTCCCCTGTTCTCTCCCCCTTCTCTCCTCCTGCCTACCCTGTCTCCCCCCGTCTTCCCCCCTTCTCTCCTCCTGCCTCCCCTGTCTCGCTCCATCTTCCCCGTTCCGTCCTCTTGCCTCCCCGTCTTCCCCCTTCTCTCCTCCATCCTCCATCTTCTCCACCATCTTCCCCCCCCTTACCTTCTCATGCCTCCCCCATCTCTCCTCATATCCCCCAGGCCCAGAGGGTGGCCTGCTATTGACTTGTTTTTATGAAGTGAAATGGGAACATCACCAGGTAGGCACTGCTATCGCTCCTCTTAAATAATATAGAAAAAAGAAACAACCAAGGACCAACCCTCACTCATCTCTCCTGTTAGTTCACTAAAGGGCTAGATGGCCCAGGTTCGCCAGTGCGTGAAGCAAATGATAAAAATACAAGGGTCCCCCCCCTTCTCTCTCTCTTTCTCTGTCTCTCTCTCTTTCCTCTCTCTTAAGCTCTCTCCCCTCTGCCTATCTCTCCTATCCCCTGTCTCTCTCCTCTGCACTCTCTCTCTCCATGTTTCCTCTCCCCTCTAACCTTCACCTACCCTCTCTCTCTCTCTCTCTCTCTCGCTCTCTTCTCTCGTCTTTCCACGTCCCTGTGTGCAACCACGGCCATAAAAGTTGCAAGTAGCAGCTCAGGTGGAAAAATGTTTTCAGAGCAGAAGATGTATTCAATAAATAGAGATGGCCAGCATGGGGCCGCTGGGGAAAGAGTGCATGAGACGGAGGTGTGGATGGAGAGGGGGGATAATGGAGAAGAGAGTAGATGGGGCATGAGTGTACATTAAACAGCAGTGGCTGACGCCTGCCTCAGACAGAATAGCACCATGGGGAATATGACACTTAACTAGTCTTTTAATTTGAAAGAACGGCCACCCCAGTGCTGTCATCTAGATTCCAGAATTCGCTTGTCTAATTTGAAGGAACGGCCACCCCAGTGCTGTCATCTAGATTTCTATTCTAATTTCAAGGAACAGCCATGACAGAACTGTCAACTGGATTCGAGATTTCTCTTGTCTAATTTCAAGGAACAGCCATGACAGAACTGTCAACTGGATTCTAGATTTCTCTTGTCTAATTTCAAGGAACAGCCATGACAGAACTGTCAACTGGATTCTAGATTTCTCTTGTCTAATTTCAAGGAACAGCCATGACAGAACTGTCAACTGGATTCTAGATTTCTCTTGTCTAATTTCAAGGAACAGCCATGACAGAACTGTCAACTGGATTCTAGATTTCTCTTATCTAATTTGAAGGAACAGCCATGACAGAACTGTCAACTGGATTCTAGATTTCTCTTGTCTAATTTCAAGGAACAGCCATGACAGAACTGTCAACTGGATTCTAGATTTCTCTTGTCTAATTAGAAGGAACAGACACTCAGTGATGTCATCTAGATTCTAGATTTATCTTGTCTAATTAGAAGGAACGGCTAATCCAATGCGGTCCTCTAAATTCTAGATGTCTCTTATCTAATTTGAAGGAATGGATCCTCAATTACTGTTGTAGATGTTTCAAATTTAGAAGACAGTCCTGGAGTAGCTGTTATTTCAATTTAAGCAAGAGACACGTAGAATCTAGATGACAGCACTGTGTGGTTGGCCGTTCCTTCAAATTTGACAAGAGACGACTAGAATCTAGATGGATGCACTGTGGTTGGTCGTTCCTTCAAATTAGACAACAGACATCTAGAATGTAGAGGACAGCACTGGGATGGCCGTTCCTTCAAAATAGATGTGAGATTTCTTGAATTTAGATGACAGCACTGGAGTAGCCGTTCCTTCAAATAAGACAAGAGACATCAAAAATCTAGATGAAATTAACTGTGCTGGCCGTTCTTTCAAATTAGACAAGAGACAACTAGAATCTAGATGAAAGCACTGTGGAGGCCATTCCTTGTCTAACTTGATGGAATGGCCACCCCAGTGCTGTCCTCTAGATTCCAGATGTATCTTATCTAGTGTCTAGTTCCTGTGTTGTTATAGAGTAGTGTATCTGTCGCTAATAATAGACCAATGTCTATTTCCTTGCGCAACAGGACAGAATGTTCACTACCGCTTAGCGGAGAGAATATCAGAAGTACATAACAACATTTGGGTTGTAGAAACGTCCATTTGTACTGTAGTTGCTAATGCTACATAATAATCAGAGTCATACGATAAACAACAAAAGCGATACCCATTTAAACCATAATGTCGTCTTGCTTTGATAACGTCCCTCCATCTCTAACACTATCAAACAAAAAAACAATCACCAGCTTAAAGTTAACACTCTTAGTTCCAGCCGTATCTAGCCTTTCAGCTCCTCCATCTCCCTGCCCAGGGACTGCGGTTGAAAAATTAGCCGTCTGGCTAAAACCGGCACTTTTTACTGAAACGTTGATTAATGTGCACTGTCCCTGTAAAAATAAAATAAACTCAAACTCAAACACGGCTCCTAGAGGCAGAGCCATCATTCCCCTGTACCGTACCGTCCTCCCTCCACTCCTAGAGGAAGAACCATCATTCCTCTGTACCGTACCGTCCTCCCTCCACTCCTAGAGGCAGAGCCATCATTCCCCTGTACCGTACCATCCTCCCTCCACTCCTAGAGGCAGAACCATCATTCCCCTGTATCGTACCATCCTCCCTCCACTCCTAGAGGCAGAGCCATCATTCCCCTGTACCGTACCGTCCTCCCTCCACTCCTAGAGGCAGAACCATCATTCCCCTGTACCGTAACATCCTCCCTCCACTCCTAGAGGCAGAACCATCATTCCCCTGTACCGTACCATCCTCCCTCCACTCCTAGAGGCAGAACCATCATTCCCCTGTACCGTACCATCCTCCCTCCACTCCTAGAGGCAGAACCATCATTCCCCTGTACCGTACCGTCCTCCCTCCACTCCTAGAGGCAGAACCATCATTCCCCTGTACCGTACCGTCCTCCCTCCACTCCTAGAGGCAGAACCATCATTCCCCTGTACCGTACCGTCCTCCCTCCACTCCTAGAACCATCATTCCCCTGTACCGTACCGTCCTCCCTCCACTCCTAGAGGCAGAACCATCATTCCCCTGTACCGTACCATCCTCCCTCCACTCCTAGAGGCAGAACCATCATTCCCCTGTACTACACCGTCCTCCCTCCACTCCTAGAGGCAGAACCATCATTCCCCTGTACCGTACCGTCCTCCCTCCACTCCTAGAGGCAGAACCATCATTCCCCTGTACCATACCGTCCTCCCTCCACTCCTAGAACAATCATTCCCCTGTACTATACCGTCCTCCCTCCACTCCTAGAGGCAGAACCATCATTCCCCTGTACCGTACCATCCTCCCTCCACTCCTAGAGGCAGAACCATCATTCCCCTGTACCGTACCGTCCTCCCTCCACTCCTAGAGGCAGAACCATCATTCCCCTGTACCGTACCGTCCTCCCTCCACTCCTAGAGGCAGAACCATCATTCCCCTGTACCGTACCATCCTCCCTCCACTCCTAGAGGCAGAACCATCATTCCCCTGTACCGTACCATCCTCCCTCCACTCCTAGAGGCAGAACCATCATTCCCCTGTACCGTACCATCCTCCCTCCACTCCTAGAGGC
>NC_138309.1:89367500-89442500 GCF_965601325.2 Salmo salar | reverse complement strand
CTCTCTCTTTCTCTCTCCTCTATCAAACATCTAAACAACGAGGTGCTAACCATCTTCCGTCCCAGCAGTCACAGGGGACTCAGGGAACCATTAGGCCAGACGGACACAGTTACTGCGGCCTCAAATGGCACCCTATTCCCTTTTAAGTACATTCATTATGAGAAGGCTCTGGTCCAAAGCAGTGCAGTAGGTACGAAATAGGGAGTCATTTCAGACAAAGTTATACAGTAGCTGTAGTACTGGACTGGTGGAGACGTTCTGTAGATATAATACAGGACTGGCTAACAGCAGCCTAACAGCATCCTAACAGCGGCCTAACAGCATCCTAACAGCGGCCTAACAGCAACCTGACAGCCGCCAACCCGCCAACTACGAGCAGCCTAACAGCAACCTAACAGCATCCTAACAGCAACCTAACAGCATCCTAACAGCAGGCATAACAGCATCCTAACAGCAGGCATAACAGCATCCTAACAGCAATCTAACAGCAGCCTAACAGCAACCTAACAGCATCCTAACAGCATCCTAACAGCAGGCATAACAGCATCCTAACAGCATTCTAACAGCAATCTAACAGCAGCCTAATAGCAGGCATAACAGCATCCTAACAGCATCCGAACAGCATCCGAACAGCATTATAACAGCATCCTAACAGCATCCTAACAGCAGCCTAAAATAAGCCTAACAGCATCCTAACAGCATCCTAACAGTGTCTGAACAGCATCCGAACAGCATCTGGAAAGCAACCTAACAGCATCCTAACAGCAGCCTAACAGCAACCTAACAGCAACCTAACAGCATCCTAACAGCAACCTAACAGCATCCTAACAGCAGCCTAACAGCATCCTAAAATGTGCCTAACAGCATCCTAACAGCAGGCTAACAGCATCTGAACAGCATCCTAACAGCAACCTAACCACATCCTAACAGCCTAACAGCAACCTATTAGCATCCTAACAGCCTAACAGCAACCTATTAGCATCCTAACAGCAACCTATTAGCATCCTAACAGCCTAACAGCAGCCTAACAGCAACCTAACCACAGCCTAATTGCATTTTAACAGCATCCTAAAAGCAACCTAACAACAGCCTAACAGCAGCTAAAAAACATCCTAATTGCATCTTAACAGCAACCTAACAGCCTAAAAGCATTCTAACAGCATCCTAACAAGCAGACCTAAACAGCAGCCTAACAGCAGCCTAACAGCATCCTAACAGCATCCTAACAGAAGCCAAACAACAGCCAAACAGCATCTTAACAGCATCCTAACAGCAGCCAAACAGCAGCCTAACAGCAACCTAACAGCAACCTAACAGCAGCCTAACAGCAACCTAACAGCAGCTTAACAGCATCCTAACAGCATCCTAACAGAAGCCAAACAACAGCCAAACAGAATCTTAACAGCATCCTAACAGAAGCCAAACAACATTCAAACAGCATCTTAACAGCATCCTAACAGCAGCCAAACAGCAGCCTAACAGCAACCTAACAGTAACCTAACAGCAATCTACAGCAGCCTAACAGCATCCTAACAGCATCTTAACAGCATACAAAAAGTAACCTAACAGCAGCCTAACAGTGTCCTAAAAGCAGCCTAACAGCAGGCTTATAGCAACCTAACAGCATCTTAACAGCATACGAAAAGTAACCTAACAGCAGCCTAACAGCAACCTAACAGCATCCTAACAGCAACCTAACAGCATCCTAACAGCATCCTAACAGCAGCCTAACAGCATCCTAAAATGTGCCTAACAGCATCCTAACAGCAGGCTAACAGCATCTGAACAGCATCCTAACAGCAACCTAATCACATCCTAACAGCCTAACAGCAACCTAACCACATCCTAACAGCCTAACAGCAACCTATTAGCATCTTAACAGCCTAACAGCAGCCTAACAGCAACCTAACCACAGCCTAATTGCATTTTAACAGCATCCTAAAAGCAACCTAACAACAGCCTAACAGCAGCTAAAAAACATCCTAATTGCATCTTAACAGCAACCTAACAGCCTAACAGCATTCTAACAGCATCCTAACAACAGACAAACAGCATCCAAACAGCAACCTAACAGCAGCCTAACAGCAGCCTAACAGCATCCTAACAGCATCCTAACAGCATCCTAACAGCATCCTAACAGAAGCCAAACAAAAGCCAAACAGTATCTTAACAGCATCCTAACAGCAGCCAAACAGCAGCCTAACAGCAACCTAACAGCAACCTAACAGCAGCCTAACAGCAAGGTAACAGCAGCTTAACAGCATACGAAAAGTAACCTAACAGCAGCCTAACAGCGTCCTAACAGCAACCTAACAGCATCCTAACAGCATCCTAACAGCAGCCTAACAGCATCCTAAAATGTGCCTAACAGCATCCTAACAGCAGGCTAACAGCATCTGAACAGCATCCTAACAGCAACCTAACCACATCCTAACAGCCTAACAGCAACCTATTAGCATCCTAACAGCCTAACAGCAACCTATTTGCATCCTAACCGCCTAACAGCAGCCTAACAGCAACCTAACAGCCTAACAGCATTCTAACAGCATCCTAACAACAGACAAACAGCATCCTAACAGCAACCAAACAGCAACCTAACAGCAGCCTAACAGCAGCCTAACTGCATCCTAACAGCATCCTAACAGAAGCCAAACAACAGCCAAACAGCATCTTAACAGCATCCTAACAGCAGCCAAACAGCAGCCTAACAGCAACCTAACAGCAACCTAACAGCAACCTAACAGCAACCTAACAGCAGCTTAACAGCAGCCTAACAGCATCCTAACAGCATCCTAACAGAAGCCAAACAACAGCCAAACAGCATCTTAACAGCATCCTAACAGAAGCCAAACAACAGCCAAACAGCATCTTAACAGCATCCTAACAGCAGCCAAACAGCAGCCTAACAGCAACCTAACAGCAACCTAACAGCAACCTAACAGCAGCCTAACAGCATCCTAACAGCATCTTAACAGCATACGAAAAGTAACCTAACAGCAGCCTAACAGCGTCCTAACAGCAGCCTAACAGCAGGCTTATAGCAACCTAACAGCATCTTAACAGCATACGAAAAGTAACCTAACAGCAGCCTAACAGCATCCTAAAATGTGCTTAACAGCATCCTAACAGCAGCCAAACAGCAGCCTAACAGCAACCTAACAGCAACCTAACAGCAGCCTAACAGCAAGGTAACAGCAGCTTAACAGCATACGAAAAGTAACCTAACAGCAGCCTAACAGCGTCCTAACAGCAACCTAACAGCATCCTAACAGCATCCTAACAGCAGCCTAACAGCATCCTAAAATGTGCCTAACAGCATCCTAACAGCAGGCTAACAGCATCTGAACAGCATCCTAACAGCAACCTAACCACATCCTAACAGCCTAACAGCAACCTATTAGCATCCTAACAGCCTAACAGCAACCTATTAGCATCCTAACCGCCTAACAGCAGCCTAACAGCAACCTAACAGCCTAACAGCATTCTAACAGCATCCTAACAACAGACAAACAGCATCCTAACAGCAACCAAACAGCAACCTAACAGCAGCCTAACAGCAGCCTAACTGCATCCTAACAGCATCCTAACAGAAGCCAAACAACAGCCAAACAGCATCTTAACAGCATCCTAACAGCAGCCAAACAGCAGCCTAACAGCAACCTAACAGCAACCTAACAGCAACCTAACAGCAACCTAACAGCAGCTTAACAGCAGCCTAACAGCATCCTAACAGCATCCTAACAGAAGCCAAACAACAGCCAAACAGCATCTTAACAGCATCCTAACAGAAGCCAAACAACAGCCAAACAGCATCTTAACAGCATCCTAACAGCAGCCAAACAGCAGCCTAACAGCAACCTAACAGCACCTACGCCCTAACAGCAGCCTAACAGCATCCTAACAGCATCTTAACAGCATACGAAAAGTAACCTAACAGCAGCCTAACAGCGTCCTAACAGCAGCCTAACAGCAGGCTTATAGCAACCTAACAGCATCTTAACAGCATACGAAAAGTAACCTAACAGCAGCCTAACAGCATCCTAAAATGTGCCTAACAGCATCCTAACAGCAGGCTAACAGCATCCTGAACAGCATCCTAACAGCCAACAGCCTAACCACATCCTAACAGCCTAACAGCAGCCTAACAGCAACCTAACCACAGCCTAATTGCATTTTAACAGCATCCTAAAAGCAACCTAACAACAGCCTAACAGCAGCTAAAAAACATCCTAATTGCATCTTAACAGCAACCTAACAGCCTAACAGCATTCTAACAGCATCCTAACAACAGACAAACAGCATCCAAACAGCAACCTAACAGCAGCCTAACAGCATCCTAACAGCATCCTAACAGCATCCTAACAGAAGCCAAACAAAAGCCAAACAAATACCTAACAACAGCCTAACAGCAAGCTAACAGCAGCTTAACAGCATACGAAAAGTAACCTAACAGCAGCCTAACAGCGTCCTAACAGCAGCCTAACAGCAGGCTTATAGCAACCTAACAGCATCTTAACAGCATACGAAAAGTAACCTAACAGCAGCCTAACAGCAGCCTAACAGCATCCTAACAGCATCATAACAGCAGCCTAACAGCAGCCTAACAGCAACCTAACAGCAGCCTAACAGCATGTAACAGCATCCTAATAGCAGCCTAACAGCATCCTAACAGCAACCTAACAAAACCTAACAGCATCCTAACAATATCCTAACAGCAGCCTAACAATATCCTAACAGCAGCCTAACAATATCCTAACAGCAGCCTAACAGCATCCTAACAGCAACCTAATGGCAACGTAACAGCAGCCTAACAGCATCCTAACAGCATGTTAATACCAGCCTAACAGCATCCTAACAGCATGTTAACAGCAACCTAACAGCAGCCCATGAGCAGCCTAATAGCATCCTAACAGCATCCTAACAGCAACCTAACAGTAGCCTAACAGCATCCAAACAGCAACCTAACAGCAACCTAACAGTAGCATAACAGCATCCTAACAATATCCTAACAGCAGCCTAACAATATCCTAACAGCATCCTAACAGCATCCTAACAGCAACCTAACAGTAGCCTAACAGCAGCCTAACAGCAGCCCATGAGCAGCCTAACAGCAAGCTAACAGCAGCCTAACAGCAGCATAACAGCATCCAAACATCAACCTAACAGCAACCTAACGGCAACCTAACGGCAACGTAACAGCAGCCCATGAGCAGCCTAACAGCATCCTAACAATATCCTAACATCAGCCTAACAGCATTCTAATAGCATCCTAACAGCATCCTAACAGCAACCTAACAGCATCCTAACAGCAACCTAACAGCATCCTAACAGCATCCGAACAGCATCCTAACAGCATCCTAACACTATCCTAACTGCAGCCTAACAGCATTCTAATAGCATCCTAACAGCAACCTAACAGCATCCTAACAGCAGGCATAACAGCATCCTAACAGCATCCCAACAGCAGCCTAAATCATCCTAAAATAAGCCTAACAGCATCCTAACAGCATGTTAACAGCATCCTAACAGCAACCTAACAGCAACCTAACGGCAACCTAACAGCATCCTAACAGCATCCTAACAGCAGCCTAACAGCAGCCTAACAGCATTCATAACAGCAACCTAACAGCAACCTAACAGCAGCCTAACAGCAATCCTAACAGCATCATAACAGCAGCCTAACAGCATTCTAAAAGCACCCTAACAGCAACCTAACAGCATCCTAACAGCATTCTAATAGCACCCTAACAGCAACCTAACAGCATCCTATCAGCAACCTAACAGCATCCTAACAGCAACCTAACAGCAGCCTAACAGCATCTAACAGCATCCTAATAGCAGCCTAACAGCATCCTAACAGCAACCTAACAAAACCTAACAGCATCCTAACAATATCCTAACAGCAGCCTAACAATATCCTAACAGCAGCCTAACAATATCCTAACAGCAGCCTAACAGCATCCTAACAGCAGCCTAACAGCATCCTAACAGCAACCTAACAGCATCCTAACAGCATGGTAATACCAGCCTAACAGCATCCTAACAGCATGTTAACAGCAACCTAACAGCAGCCCATGAGCAGCCTAATAGCATCCTAACAGCATCCTAACAGCAACCTAACAGTAGCCTAACAGCATCCTAACAATATCCTAACAGCAGGCATAACAGCATCCTAACAGCATTCTAACAGCAATCTAACAGCAGCCTAACAGCAGGCATAACAGCATCCTAACAGCATCCTAACAGCAATCTAACAGCAGCCTAACAGCAGGCATAACAGCATCCTAACAGCATCCGAACAGTATCCTAACAGCATCCTAACAGCATCCTAACAGCAGCCTAACAGCATCCCAACAGCAGCCTAAAATAAGCCTAACAGCATCCTAACAGCATCATAACAGTGTCTGAACAGCATCTGAACAGCATCTGGAAAGCAACCTAACAGCATCCTAACAGCAGCCTAACAGCAGCCTAACAGCAACCTAACAGCATCCTAACAGCAACCTAACAGCAACCTAACGGCAACCTAACAGCATCCTAACAGCATTCTAATACCAACCTAACAGCAACCTAACAGCAGCCCATGAGCAGCCCATGAGCAGCCTAACAGCAACCTAACAGCAACCTAACAGCAGCCTAACAGCAACCTAACAGCATCCTAACATCAACCTAACGGCAACGTAACAGCAGCCTAACAGCATCCTAACAGCATCCTAACAGCATCCTAACAGCAGCCTAACAGCATCCTAACAGCAGCCTAACAGCAGCCTAACAGCACCCTAATAGCACCCTAACAGCAGCCTAACAGCATCCTAACAGCATCATAACAGCAGCCTAACAGCAGCCTAACAGCATTCTAAAAGCACCCTAACAGCAACCTAACAGCATCCTAACAGCATTCTAATAGCACCCTAACAGCAACCTAACAGCATCCTATCGGCAACCTAACAGCATCCGAACAGCAACCTAACAGCAGCCTAACAGCTTGTAAAAGCATCCTAACAGCAGCCTAACAGCATCCTAACAGCAACCTAACAGCAGCTAACAGCATCCTAAAAGTATCCTAACAGCAGCCTAACAATATCCTAACAGCAGCCTAACAGCATATCCTAACAGCAGCCTAACAGCATCCTAACAGCATCCTAACAGCAACCTAACAGCAGCCTAACAGCATCCTAACAGCAGGCATAACAGCATCCTAACAGCATCCGAACAGCAGCCTAACAGCAGCCTAACAGCAACCTAACAGCATCCTAACAGCAGCCTAACAGCAGCCTAACAGCATCCTAACAGCATCCTAACAGCAACCTAACAGCAGCCTAACAGCATCCTAACAGCAGCCTAACAGCATCTAACAGCATCCTAATAGCAGCCTAACAGCATCCTAACAGCAACCTAACAAAACCTAACAGCATCCTAACAATATCCTAACAGCAGCCTAACAATATCCTAACAGCAGCCTAACAATATCCTAACAGCAGCCTAACAGCATCCTAACAGCAGCCTAACAGCATCCTAACAGCAACCTAACAGCATCCTAACAGCATGGTAATACCAGCCTAACAGCATCCTAACAGCATGTTAACAGCAACCTAACAGCAGCCCATGAGCAGCCTAATAGCATCCTAACAGCATCCTAACAGCAACCTAACAGTAGCCTAACAGCATCCTAACAATATCCTAACAGCAGGCATAACAGCATCCTAACAGCATTCTAACAGCAATCTAACAGCAGCCTAACAGCAGGCATAACAGCATCCTAACAGCATCCTAACAGCAATCTAACAGCAGCCTAACAGCAGGCATAACAGCATCCTAACAGCATCCGAACAGTATCCTAACAGCATCCTAACAGCATCCTAACAGCAGCCTAACAGCATCCCAACAGCAGCCTAAAATAAGCCTAACAGCATCCTAACAGCATCCTAACAGTGTCTGAACAGCATCTGAACAGCATCTGGAAAGCAACCTAACAGCATCCTAACAGCAGCCTAACAGCAGCCTAACAGCAACCTAACAGCATCCTAACAGCAACCTAACAGCAACCTAACGGCAACCTAACAGCATCCTAACAGCATTCTAATACCAACCTAACAGCAACCTAACAGCAGCCCATGAGCAGCCCATGAGCAGCCTAACAGCAACCTAACAGCAACCTAACAGCAGCCTAACAGCAACCTAACAGCATCCTAACATCAATCTAACGGCAACGTAACAGCAGCCTAACAGCATCCTAACAGCATCCTAACAGCATCCTAACAGCAGCCTAACAGCATCCTAACAGCAGCCTAACAGCAGCCTAACAGCACCCTAATAGCACCCTAACAGCAGCCTAACAGCATCCTAACAGCATCATAACAGCAGCCTAACAGCAGCCTAACAGCATTCTAAAAGCACCCTAACAGCAACCTAACAGCATCCTAACAGCATTCTAATAGCACCCTAACAGCAACCTAACAGCATCCTATCGGCAACCTAACAGCATCCGAACAGCAACCTAACAGCAGCCTAACAGCTTGTAAAAGCATCCTAATAGCAGCCTAACAGCATCCTAACAGCAACCTAACAAAAGCTAACAGCATCCTAAAAATATCCTAACAGCAGCCTAACAATATCCTATCAGCAGCCTAACAATATCCTAACAGCAGCCTAACAGCATCCTAACAGCAACCTAACGGCAGCCTAACAGCATCCTAACAGCATGTTAATACCAGCCTAACAGCATCCTAACAGCATGTTAACAGCAACCTAACAGCAGCCCATGAGCAGCCTAATAGCATCCTAACAGCATCCTAACAGCAACCTAACAGTAGCCTAACAGCATCCTAACAGCAACCTAACAGCAACCTAACAGTAGCCTAACAGCATCCTAACAATATCCTAACAGCAGCCTAACAATATCCTAACAGCATCCTAACAGCATCCTAACAGCAACCTAACAGTAGCCTAACAGCAGCCTAACAGCAGCCCATGAGCAGCCTAACAGCAAGCTAACAGCAGCCTAACAGCAGCCTAACAGCATCCTAACATCAACCTAACAGCAAACTAACGGCAACCTAACGGCAACGTAACAGCAGCCCATGAGCAGCCTAACAGCATCCTAACAATATCCTAACATCAGCCTAACAGCATTCTAATAGCATCCTAACAGCATCCTAACAGCAACCTAACAGCAACCTAACAGCATCCTAACAGCAACCTAACAGCATCCTAACAGCATCCGAACAGCATCCTAACAGCATCCTAACACTATCCTAACTGCAGCCTAACAGCATTCTAATAGCATCCTAACAGCAACCTAACAGCATCCTAACAGCAGGCATAACAGCATCCTAACAGCATCCCAACAGCAGCCTAAATCATCCTAAAATAAGCCTAACAGCATCCTAACAGCATGTTAACAGCATCCTAACAGCAACCTAACAGCAACCTAACGGCAACCTAACAGCATCCTAACAGCATCCTAACAGCATCATAACAGCAGCCTAACAGCATTCTAATAGCAACCTAACAGCAACCTAACAGCAGCCTAACAGCATCCTAACAGCATCATAACAGCAGCCTAACAGCATTCTAAAAGCACCCTAACAGCAACCTAACAGCATCCTAACAGCATTCTAATAGCACCCTAACAGCAACCTAACAGCATCCTAACAGCATTCTAATAGCATCCTAACATCAACCTAACAGCAAACTAACGGCAACCTAACGGCAACGTAACAGCAGCCCATGAGCAGCCTAACAGCATCCTAACAATATCCTAACATCAGCCTAACAGCATTCTAATAGCAACCTAACAGCATCCTAACAGCAACCTAACAGCATCCTAACAGCATCCGAACAGCATCCTAACAGCATCCTAACACTATCCTAACTGCAGCCTAACAGCATTCTAATAGCATCCTAACAGCAACCTAACAGCATCCTAACAGCAGGCATAACAGCATCCTAACAGCATCCCAACAGCAGCCTAAATCATCCTAAAATAAGCCTAACAGCATCCTAACAGCATGTTAACAGCATCCTAACAGCAACCTAACAGCAACCTAACGGCAACCTAACAGCATCCTAACAGCATTCTAATAGCACCCTAACAGCAACCTAACAGCATCCTATCGGCAACCTAACAGCATCCTAACAGCAACCTAACAGCAGCCTAACAGCTTGTAACAGCATCCTAATAGCAGCCTAACAGCATCCTAACAGCAACCTAACAAAAGCTAACAGCATCCTAAAAATATCCTAACAGCAGCCTAACAATATACTATCAGCAGCCTAACAATATCCTAACAGCAGCCTAACAGCATCCTAACAGCAACCTAACGGCAGCCTAACAGCATCCTAACAGCATGTTAATACCAGCCTAACAGCATCCTAACAGCATGTTAACAGCAACCTAACAGCAGCCCATGAGCAGCCTAATAGCATCCTAACAGCATCCTAACAGCAACCTAACAGTAGCCTAACAGCATCCTAACAGCAACCTAACAGCAACCTAACAGTAGCCTAACAGCATCCTAACAATATCCTAACAGCAGCCTAACAATATCCTAACAGCATCCTAACAGCATCCTAACAGCAACCTAACAGTAGCCTAACAGCAGCCTAACAGCAGCCCATGAGCAGCCTAACAGCAAGCTAACAGCAGCCTAACAGCAGCCTAACAGCATCCTAACATCAACCTAACAGCAAACTAACGGCAACCTAACGGCAACGTAACAGCAGCCCATGAGCAGCCTAACAGCATCCTAACAATATCCTAACATCAGCCTAACAGCATTCTAATAGCATCCTAACAGCATCCTAACAGCAACCTAACAGCATCCTAACAGCAACCTAACAGCATCCTAACAGCACCCGAACAGCATCCTAACAGCATCCTAACACTATCCTAACTGCAGCCTAACAGCATTCTAATAGCATCCTAACAGCAACCTAACAGCATCCTAACAGCAGGCATAACAGCATCCTAACAGCATCCCAACAGCAGCCTAAATCATCCTAAAATAAGCCTAACAGCATCCTAACAGCATGTTAACAGCATCCTAACAGCAACCTAACAGCAACCTAACGGCAACCTAACAGCATCCTAACAGCATCCTAACAGCATCATAACAGCAGCCTAACAGCATTCTAATAGCAACCTAACAGCAACCTAACAGCAGCCTAACAGCATCCTAACAGCATCATAACAGCAGCCTAACAGCATTCTAAAAGCACCCTAACAGCAACCTAACAGCATCCTAACAGCATTCTAATAGCACCCTAACAGCAACCTAACAGCATCCTAACAGCATTCTAATAGCATCCTAACATCAACCTAACAGCAAACTAACGGCAACCTAACGGCAACGTAACAGCAGCCCATGAGCAGCCTAACAGCATCCTAACAATATCCTAACATCAGCCTAACAGCATTCTAATAGCAACCTAACAGCATCCTAACAGCAACCTAACAGCATCCTAACAGCATCCGAACAGCATCCGAACAGCATCCTAACAGCATCCTAACACTATCCTAACTGCAGCCTAACAGCATTCTAATAGCATCCTAACAGCAACCTAACAGCATCCTAACAGCAGGCATAACAGCATCCTAACAGCATCCCAACAGCAGCCTAAATCATCCTAAAATAAGCCTAACAGCATCCTAACAGCATGTTAACAGCATCCTAACAGCAACCTAACAGCAACCTAACGGCAACCTAACAGCATCCTAACAGCAACCTAACAGCATCCTAACAGCATCCTAACAGCAGCCTAACAGCATCTAACAGCATCCTAATAGCAGCCTAACAGCATCCTAACAGCAACCTAACAAAACCTAACAACATCCTAACAATATCCTAACAGCAGCCTAACAATATCCTAACAGCAGCCTAACAATATCCTAACAGCAGCCTAACAGCATCCTAACAGCAGCCTAACAGCATCCTAACAGCAACCTAACAGCATCCTAACAGCATGTTAATACCAGCCTAACAGCATCCTAACAGCATGTTAACAGCAACCTAACAGCAGCCCCTGAGCAGCCTAATAGCATCCTAACAGCATCCTAACAGCAACCTAACAGTAGCCTAACAGCATCCTAACAATATCCTAACAGCAGGCATAACAGCATCCTAACAGCATTCTAACAGCAATCTAACAGCAGCCTAACAGCAGGCATAACAGCATCCTAACAGCATCCGAACAGTATCCTAACAGCATCCTAACAGCATCCTAACAGCAGCCTAACAGCATCCCAACAGCAGCCTAAAATAAGCCTAACAGCATCCTAACAGCATCCTAACAGTGTCTGAACAGCATCTGAACAGCATCTGGAAAGCAACCTAACAGCATCCTAACAGCAGCCTAACAGCAGCCTAACAGCAACCTAACAGCATCCTAACAGCAACCTAACAGCATCCTAACAGCATCCTAACTGCAGCCTAACAGCATCCTAACAGCATCCTAACAGCAGCCTAACAGCATCCTAAAATGTGCCTAACAGCATCCTAACAGCAGGCTAACAGCATCTGAATAGCATCCTAACAGCAACCTAACCACATCCTAACAGCCTAACAGCAGCCTAACAGCAACCTAACCACAGCCTAATTGCATTTTAACAGCATCCTAAAAGTAACCTAACAGCAGCCTAACAGCAGCTAAAAACATCCTAATTGCATCTTAACAGCAACCTAACAGCCTAACAGCATTCTAACAGCATCCTAACAACAGACAAACAGCATCCTAACAGCAACCAAACAGCAGCCTAACAGCATCCTAACAGAAGCCAAACAACAGCCAAAGAGCATCTTAACAGCATCCTAACAGCAGCCAAACAGCAGCCTAATAGCAACCTAACAGCAACCTAACAGCAGCCTAACAGCAACCTAACAGCAGCTTAACAGCAGCCTAACAGCATCCTAACAGCATCCTAACAGAAGCCAAACAACAGACAAACAGCATCTTAACAGCATCCTAACAGAAGCCAAACAACAGCCAAACAGCATCCTAACAGCAGCTAAAAAGCTTCCTAATTGCATCTTAACAGCAACTTAACAGCCTAAAAGCATTCTAACAGCATCCTAACAACAGACAAACGGCATCCTAACAGCAACCAAACAGCAGACTAACAGCAGCCTAACAGCATCCTAACAGAAGTCTAACAGCATCCTAACATCAGCCTAACATCATCCTAACAGCAGCCTAGCCGCCAACTACGAGCAGCCTAACAGCAACCTAACAGCATCATATCAGCAACCTAACAGCAGCCCAACAGCATCCTAACAGCAGGCATAACAGCATCCTAACAGCATCCGAACAGCAGCCTAACAGCAGCCTAACAGCAACCTAACAGCATCCTAACAGCAGCCTAACAGCAGCCTAACAGCATCTGAACAGCATCCTAACAGTAACCTAACAGCAGCCTAACAACAGCCTAACAGCAACCTAAAGGCAACCTAACAGCAGCCTAACAGCAACCTAACAGCAGCTTAACAGCAACCTAACAGCCGCCTCCACGCCAACTACGAGCAGCCTAACAGCAACCTATTAGCATCCTAACAGATACCTAATAGCATTATAACAGCATACAAAAAGTAGCCTAACAGCATCCTTACAGCAACCTAACAGCATCCTAACAGCGTGTTAACAGCATCCAAACAGGAGCATAACAGCAGCCTAAAAGCAGCCTAACAGCATCTACCTAACAGCAACCTAACAGCAGCCAAACAGCATCCTAACAGCATCCTAACAACAGACAAACAGCATCCTAACATCATCCTAACAGCAGACTAACAGCAGTCTAACAGCATCCTAACATCAGCCTAACATCATCCTAACAGCAGCCTAGCCGCCAACTACGAGCAGCCTAACAGCAACCTAACAGCATCATATCAGCAACCTAACAGCAGCCCAACAGCATCCTAACAGCAGGCATAACAGCATCCTAACAGCATCCGAACAGCAGCCTAACAGCAGCCTAACAGCAACCTAACAGCATCCTAACAGCATTCTAATAGCACCCTAACAGCAACCTAACAGCATCCTATCAGCAACCTAACAGCATCCTAACAGCATCCTAACAGCAGCCTAACAGCATCTAACAGCATCCTAATAGCAGCCTAACAGCATCCTAACAGCAACCTAACAAAACCTAACAGCATCCTAACAATATCCTAACAGCAGCCTAACAATATCCTAACAGCAGCCTAACAATATCCTAACAGCAGCCTAACAGCATCCTAACAGCAGCCTAACAGCATCCTAACAGCAACTAACGCATCCTAACAGCATGTTAATACCAGCCTAACAGCATCCTAACAGCATGTTAACAGCAACCTAACAGCAGCCCATGAGCAGCCTAATAGCATCCTAACAGCATCCTAACAGCAACCTAACAGTAGCCTAACAGCATCCTAACAATATCCTAACAGCAGGCCTAACAGCATCCTAACAGCATTCTAACAGCAATCTAACAGCAGCCTAACAGCAGGCATAACAGCATCCTAACAGCATCCTAACAGCAATCTAACAGCAGCCTAACAGCAGTCATAACAGCATCCTAACAGCATCCGAACAGTATCCTAACAGCATCCTAACAGCATCCTAACAGCAGCCTAACAGCATCCCAACAGCAGCCTAAAATAAGCCTAACAGCATCCTAACAGCATCCTAACAGCATCTGAACAGCATCTGGAAAGCAACCTAACAGCATCCTAACAGCAGCCTAACAGCAGCCTAACAGCAACCTAACAGCATCCTAACAGCAACCTAACAGCATCCTAACAGCATCCTAACAGCAGCCTAACAGCATCCTAACAGCAACCTAACAGCAGCCTAACAGCAGCCTAACAGCATCCTAACAGCAACCTAACAGCAACCTAACAGTAGCCTAACAGCATCCTAACAGCAACCTAACAGCAACCTAACAGTAGCCTAACAGCATCCTAACAATATCCTAACAGCAGCCTAACAATATCCTAACAGCATCCTAACAGCATCCTAACAGCAACCTAACAGTAGCCTAACAGCAGCCTAACAGCAGCCCATGAGCAGCCTAACAGCAAGCTAACAGCAGCCTAACAGCAGCCTAACAGCATCCTAACATCAACCTAACAGCAAACTAACGGCAACCTAACGGCAACGTAACAGCAGCCCATGAGCAGCCTAACAGCATCCTAACAATATCCTAACATCAGCCTAACAGCATTCTAATAGCATCCTAACAGCATCCTAACAGCAACCTAACAGCATCCTAACAGCAACCTAACAGCATCCTAACAGCATCCGAACAGCATCCTAACAGCATCCTAACACTATCCTAACTGCAGCCTAACAGCATTCTAATAGCATCCTAACAGCAACCTAACAGCATCCTAACAGCAGGCATAACAGCATCCTAACAGCATCCCAACAGCAGCCTAAATCATCCTAAAATAAGCCTAACAGCATCCTAACAGCATGTTAACAGCATCCTAACAGCAACCTAACAGCAACCTAACGGCAACCTAACAGCATCCTAACAGCATCCTAACAGCATCATAACAGCAGCCTAACAGCATTCTAATAGCAACCTAACAGCAACCTAACAGCAGCCTAACAGCATCCTAACAGCATCATAACAGCAGCCTAACAGCAGCCTAACAGCATTCTAAAAGCACCCTAACAGCAACCTAACAGCATCCTAACAGCATTCTAATAGCACCCTAACAGCAACCTAACAGCATCCTAACAGCATTCTAATAGCACCCTAACAGCAACCTAACAGCATCCTATCAGCAACCTAACAGCATCCTAACAGCATCCTAACAGCAGCCTAACAGCATCTAACAGCATCCTAATAGCAGCCTAACAGCATCCTAACAGCAACCTAACAAAACCTAACAGCATCCTAACAATATCCTAACAGCAGCCTAACAATATCCTAACAGCAGCCTAACAATATCCTAACAGCAGCCTAACAGCATCCTAACAGCAGCCTAACAGCATCCTAACAGCAACCTAACAGCATCCTAACAGCATGTTAATACCAGCCTAACAGCATCCTAACAGCATGTTAACAGCAACCTAACAGCAGCCCATGAGCAGCCTAATAGCATCCTAACAGCATCCTAACAGCAACCTAACAGTAGCCTAACAGCATCCTAACAATATCCTAACAGCAGGCATAACAGCATCCTAACAGCATTCTAACAGCAATCTAACAGCAGCCTAACAGCAGGCATAACAGCATCCTAACAGCATCCTAACAGCAATCTAACAGCAGCCTAACAGCAGGCATAACAGCATCCTAACAGCATCCGAACAGTATCCTAACAGCATCCTAACAGCATCCTAACAGCAGCCTAACAGCATCCCAACAGCAGCCTAAAATAAGCCTAACAGCATCCTAACAGCATCCTAACAGTGTCTGAACAGCATCTGAACAGCATCTGGAAAGCAACCTAACAGCATCCTAACAGCAGCCTAACAGCAGCCTAACAGCAACCTAACAGCATCCTAACAGCAACCTAACAGCATCCTAACAGCATCCTAACAGCAGCCTAACAGCATCCTAACAGCATCCTAACAGCAGCCTAACAGCATCCTAAAATGTGCCTAACAGCATCCTAACAGCAGGCTAACAGCATCTGAATAGCATCCTAACAGCAACCTAACCACATCCTAACAGCCTAACAGCAACCTAACAGCAACCTAACCACAGCCTAATTGCATTTTAACAGCATCCTAAAAGCAACCTAACAGCAGCCTAACAGCAGCTAAAAAACATCCTAATTGCATCTTAACAGCAACCTAACAGCCTAACAGCATTCTAACAGCATCCTAACAACAGACAAACAGCATCCTAACAGCAACCAAACAGCAGCCTAACAGCATCCTAACAGAAGCCAAACAACAGCCAAAGAGCATCTTAACAGCATCCTAACAGCAGCCAAACAGCAGCCTAATAGCAACCTAACAGCAACCTAACAGCAGCCTAACAGCAACCTAACAGCAGCTTAACAGCAGCCTAACAGCATCCTAACAGCATCCTAACAGAAGCCAAACAACAGACAAACAGCATCTTAACAGCATCCTAACAGAAGCCAAACAACAGCCCAAACAGCATCCTAACAGCAGCTAAAAAGCTTCCTAATTGCATCTTAACAGCAACTTAACAGCCTAAAAGCATTCTAACAGCATCCTAACAACAGACAAACGGCATCCTAACAGCAACCAAACAGCAGACTAACAGCAGCCTAACAGCATCCTAACAGAAGTCTAACAGCATCCTAACATCAGCCTAACATCATCCTAACAGCAGCCTAGCCGCCAACTACGAGCAGCCTAACAGCAACCTAACAGCATCATATCAGCAACCTAACAGCAGCCCAACAGCATCCTAACAGCAGGCATAACAGCATCCTAACAGCATCCGAACAGCAGCCTAACAGCAGCCTAACAGCAACCTAACAGCATCCTAACAGCAGCCTAACAGCAGCCTAACAGCATCTGAACAGCATCCTAACAGTAACCTAACAGCAGCCTAACAACAGCCTAACAGCAACCTAAAGGCAACCTAACAGCAGCCTAACAGCAACCTAACAGCAGCTTAACAGCAGCCTAACAGCATCCTAACAGCATACTAACAGAAGCCAAACAACAGACAAAAAGCATCCTAACAGCATCCTAACAGCAGCCAAACAGCAGCCAAACAGCGGCCTAACAGCATCCTAACAGCAACCTAACAGCCGCCTCCACGCCAACTACGAGCAGCCTAACAGCAACCTATTAGCATCCTAACAGATACCTAATAGCATTATAACAGCATACAAAAAGTAGCCTAACAGCATCCTTACAGCAACCTAACAGCATCCTAACAGCGTGTTAACAGCATCCAAACAGGAGCATAACAGCAGCCTAAAAGCAGCCTAACAGCATCTGAACACCAACCTAACAGCAACCTAACAACAGCCTAACAGCAACCTAGCAGCAGCCTAATTGCATGTTAACAGCATCCTAACAGCATCCTAAAAGCATCCTAACAACAGACAAATAGCATCCCAACAGCAGCCTAACAGCATCCTAACAGAAGTCTAACAGCAACCTAACAGCAATCTAACAGCTGCTTATGCGCCAACTACGAGCAGCCTAACAGCAACCTAAAAGCATCCTAACAGCATCGTAACAGCAGCATAACAGCAGCATAACAGCAGCCTAACAGCATCGTAACAGCATCCTAACAGCAACCTAACAGCCGCCTCCACGCCAACTACGAGCAGCCTAACAGCAACCTATTAGCATCCTAACAGATACCTAATAGCATTATAACAGCATACAAAAAGTAGCCTAACAGCATCCTTACAGCAACCTAACAGCATCCTAACAGCGTGTTAACAGCATCCAAACAGGAGCATAACAGCAGCCTAAAAGCAGCCTAACAGCATCTGAACACCAACCTAACAGCAACCTAACAACAGCCTAACAGCAACCTAGCAGCAGCCTAATTGCATGTTAACAGCATCCTAACAGCATCCTAAAAGCATCCTAACAACAGACAAATAGCATCCCAACAGCAGCCTAACAGCATCCTAACAGAAGTCTAACAGCAACCTAACAGCAATCTAACAGCCGCTTATGCGCCAACTACGAGCAGCCTAACAGCAACCTAAAAGCATCCTAACAGCATCGTAACAGCAGCATAACAGCAGCATAACAGCAGCCTAACAGCATCGTAACAGCAACCTAACAGCAACCTAACAGCAGCCTAACAACAGCCTAACAGCAAGCAAACAGCAAGCTAACAGCACCCGAACAGCAACCTAACAGCATCCTAACAATATCCTAACAGCATCCTAACAGCATCCTAACAGCATTCTAATAGCAACCTAACAGCAACCTAACAGCAGCCCATGAGCAGCCTAACAGCACCCTAACAGCAACCTAACAGCATCCTAACAGCATTCTAATAGCACCCTAACAGCAACCTAACAGCATCCTATCAGCAACCTAACAGCATCCTAACAGCATCCTAACAGCAGCCTAACAGCATCTAACAGCATCCTAATAGCAGCCTAACAGCATCCTAACAGCAACCTAACAAAACCTAACAGCATCCTAACAATATCCTAACAGCAGCCTAACAATATCCTAACAGCAGCCTAACAATATCCTAACAGCAGCCTAACAGCATCCTAACAGCAGCCTAACAGCATCCTAACAGCAACCTAACAGCATCCTAACAGCATGTTAATACCAGCCTAACAGCATCCTAACAGCATGTTAACAGCAACCTAACAGCAGCCCATGAGCAGCCTAATAGCATCCTAACAGCATCCTAACAGCAACCTAACAGTAGCCTAACAGCATCCTAACAATATCCTAACAGCAGGCATAACAGCATCCTAACAGCATTCTAACAGCAATCTAACAGCAGCCTAACAGCAGGCATAACAGCATCCTAACAGCATCCTAACAGCAATCTAACAGCAGCCTAACAGCAGGCATAACAGCATCCTAACAGCATCCGAACAGTATCCTAACAGCATCCTAACAGCATCCTAACAGCAGCCTAACAGCATCCCAACAGCAGCCTAAAATAAGCCTAACAGCATCCTAACAGCATCCTAACAGTGTCTGAACAGCATCTGAACAGCATCTGGAAAGCAACCTAACAGCATCCTAACAGCAGCCTAACAGCAGCCTAACAGCAACCTAACAGCATCCTAACAGCAACCTAACAGCATCCTAACAGCATCCTAACAGCAGCCTAACAGCATCCTAACAGCATCCTAACAGCAGCCTAACAGCATCCTAAAATGTGCCTAACAGCATCCTAACAGCTGGCTAACAGCATCTGAATAGCATCCTAACAGCAACCTAACCACATCCTAACAGCCTAACAGCAGCCTAACAGCAACCTAACCACAGCCTAATTGCATTTTAACAGCATCCTAAAAGCAACCTAACAGCAGCCTAACAGCAGCTAAAAAACATCCTAATTGCATCTTAACAGCAACCTAACAGCCTAACAGCATTCTAACAGCATCCTAACAACAGACAAACAGCATCCTAACAGCAACCAAACAGCAGCCTAACAGCATCCTAACAGAAGCCAAACAACAGCCAAAGAGCATCTTAACAGCATCCTAACAGCAGCCAAACAGCAGCCTAATAGCAACCTAACAGCAACCTAACAGCAGCCTAACAGCAACCTAACAGCAGCTTAACAGCAGCCTAACAGCATCCTAACAGCATCCTAACAGAAGCCAAACAACAGACAAACAGCATCTTAACAGCATCCTAACAGAAGCCAAACAACAGCCAAACAGCATCTTAACAGCATCCTAACAGCAGCTAAAAAGCTTCCTAATTGCATCTTAACAGCAACTTAACAGCCTAAAAGCATTCTAACAGCATCCTAACAACAGACAAACGGCATCCTAACAGCAACCAAACAGCAGACTAACAGCAGCCTAACAGCATCCTAACAGAAGTCTAACAGCATCCTAACATCAGCCTAACATCATCCTAACAGCAGCCTAGCCGCCAACTACGAGCAGCCTAACAGCAACCTAACAGCATCATATCAGCAACCTAACAGCAGCCCAACAGCATCCTAACAGCAGGCATAACAGCATCCTAACAGCATCCGAACAGCAGCCTAACAGCAGCCTAACAGCAACCTAACAGCATCCTAACAGCAGCCTAACAGCAGCCTAACAGCATCTGAACAGCATCCTAACAGTAACCTAACAGCAGCCTAACAACAGCCTAACAGCAACCTAAAGGCAACCTAACAGCAGCCTAACAGCAACCTAACAGCAGCTTAACAGCAGCCTAACAGCATCCTAACAGCATACTAACAGAAGCCAAACAACAGACAAAAAGCATCCTAACAGCATCCTAACAGCAGCCAAACAGCAGCCAAACAGCGGCCTAACAGCATCCTAACAGCAACCTAACAGCCGCCTCCCCGCCAACTACGAGCAGCCTAACAGCAACCTATTAGCATCCTAACAGATACCTAATAGCATTATAACAGCATACAAAAAGTAGCCTAACAGCATCCTTACAGCAACCTAACAGCAACCTAACAGCATCCTTACAGCAACCTAACAGCATCCTAACAGCGTGTTAACAGCATCCAAACAGGAGCATAACAGCAGCCTAACAGCAGCCTAACAGCATCTGAACACCAACCTAACAGCAACCTAACAACAGCCTAACAGCAACCTAGCAGCAGCCTAATTGCATGTTAACAGCATCCTAACAGCATCCTAAAAGCATCCTAACAACAGACAAATAGCATCCCAACAGCAGCCTAACAGCATCCTAACAGAAGTCTAACAGCAACCTAACAGCAATCTAACAGCCGCTTACGAGCCAACTACGAGCAGCCTAACAGCAACCTAAAAGCATCCTAACAGCATCGTAACAGCAGCATAACAGCAGCATAACAGCAGCCTAACAGCATCGTAACAGCAACCAAACAGCAACCTAACAGCAGCCTAACAACAGCCTAACAGCAAGCAAACAGCAAGCTAACAGCACCCGAACAGCAACCTAACAGCATCCTAACAATATCCTAACAGCATCCTAACAGCATCCTAACAGCATTCTAATAGCAACCTAACAGCAACCTAACAGCAGCCCATGAGCAGCCTAACAGCAACCTAACAGCAACCTAACAGCAGCCTAACAGCAACCTAACAGCATCCTAACATCAACCTAACGGCAACGTAACAGCAGCCTAACAGCATCCTAACAGCAGCCTAACAGCATCCTAACAGCATCATAACAGCAGCCTAACAGCAGCCTAACAGCACCCTAATAGCACCCTAACAGCAACCTAACAGCAGCCTAACAGCATCCTAACAGCATCATAACAGCAGCCTAACAGCAGCCTAACAGCATTCTAAAAGCACCCTAACAGCAACCTAACAGCATCCTAACAGCATTCTAATAGCACCCTAACAGCAACCTAACAGCATCCTATCAGCAACCTAACAGCATCCTAACAGCAACCTAACAGCAGCCTAACAGCATCTAACAGCATCCTAATAGCAGCCTAACAGCATCCTAACAGCAACCTAACAAAACCTAACAGCATCCTAACAATATCCTAACAGCAGCCTAACATTATCCTAACAGCAGCCTAACAGCATCCTAACAGCAACCTAACGGCAACGTAACAGCAGCCTAACAGCATCCTAACAGCATGTTAATACCAGCCTAACAGCATCCTAACAGCATGTTAACAGCAACCTAACAGCAGCCCATGAGCAGCCTAAAAGCATCCTAACAGCAACCTAACAGTAGCCTAACAGCATCCTAACAGCAACCTAACAGCAACCTAACAGTAGCCTAACAGCAGCCTAACAGCAGCCCATGAGCAGCCTAACAGCAAGCTAACAGCAACCTAACAGCTGCCTAACAGCAGCCTAACAGCATCCTAACATCAACCTAACAGCAACCTAACGGCAACCTAACGGCAACGTAGCAGCAGCCCATGAGCAGCCTTACAGCATCCTAACAATATCCTAACAGCAGCCTAACAGCATTCTAATAGCATCCTAACAGCATCCTAACAGCAACCTAACAGCATCCTAACAGCAACCTAACAGCATCCTAACAGCATCCGAACAGCATCCTAACAGCATCCTAACACTATCCTAACTGCAGCCTAACAGCATTCTAATAGCATCCTAACAGCAACCTAACAGCATCCTAACAGCAGGCATAACAGCATCCTAACAGCATCCCAACAGCACCCTAAATCATCCTAAAATAAGCCTAACAGCATCCTAACAGCATGTTAACAGCATCCTAACATCAACCTAACAGCAACCTAACGGCAACCTAACAGCATCCTAACAGCATCCTAACATCAACCTAACAGCAACCTAACGGCAACCTAACAGCAGCCTAACAGCATTCTAATAGCAACCTAACAGCAACCTAACAGCAGACTAACAGCATCCTAACAGCATCATAACAGCAGCCTAACAGCAGCCTAACAGCATTCTAAAAGCACCCTAACAGCAACCTAACAGCATCCTAACAGCATTCTAATAGCAGCCTAACAGCAACCTAACAGCATCCTATCAGCAACCTAACAGCATCCTAACAGCAACCTAACAGCAGCCTAACAGCATCTAACAGCATCCTAATAGCAGCCTAACAGTATCCTAACAGCAACCTAACAAAACCTAACAGCATCCTAACAATATCCTAACAGCAGCCTAACAATATCCTAACAGCAGCCTAACAATATCCTAACAGCAGCCTAACAGCATCCTAACAGCAACCTAACAGCATCCTAACAGCATGTTAATACCAGCCTAACAGCATCCTCCACCCTCCACCCGAGCCGCTGGCTGTTCACCCGCTATCATCCAGAAGGCGAGGTCAGTACAGGTGCATCAAAGCTGGAACCGAGAGACTGAAAAACAGCTTCTATCTCAAGGCCATCAGACTGTTAAACAGCCATCACTAGCTCAGAGAGGCTGCTGCCTACACTGAGACCCAATCACTGAACACTTTAATAAATGGATCACTAGTCACTTTAAAACAATGGCACTTAAATTAAATAATGCCACTTTAATAATGTTTACATATCTTACATTAATCATATTACATGTATATACTGTATTTTATACCATCTACTGCACCTTGCCTACGCCGCACGGCCATCGCTCATCCATATACTTATATGTACACATTCTTATTCCAACCCTTTATATTTGTGTGTATTAGGTAGTTGTTGGGGAATTGTTAGATTACATGTTAGATATTACTGCACTGTTGGAACTAGAAGTACAAGCATTTCACTACATTCACATTAATATCTGCTCACCATGTGTATGTAGCGCATTAGCATCGAATAACCCCCATGATATGCAGCTCTTCAGGGAAGTCAGGAACCAATATACACAGTCAGTTAGGAAAGCAAAGGCTAGCTTTTTCAAAACAGAAATTTGCATCCTGTAGCACTAATTCCAAAAGTTTTAGGGCACTGTAATGTCCATGGAGAATAAGAGCACCTCCTCCCAGCTGCCCACTGCTCTGAGGATAGGAAACACTGTCACCACTGATAAATCTACGATAATCGAGAATTTCAATAAGCATTTTTCTACGGCTGGCCATGCTTTCCACCAGGCTACCCCAACCCCGGCCAACAGCTCTACAACACCCCCCCCACAGCAACTTGCCCAACCCCCCCCCCCCGCTTCTCCTTCACCCAAATACAGACAGATGATGTTCTGAAAGTGCTGCAAAATCTGGACCCCTACAAATCAGCTGGGCTAGACAATCTGGACCCTCTCTTTCTAAAATTATCCGCCGCAACTGTTGCATATTACTAGCCTGTTCAACCTCTCTTTCGTATCGTCTGAGATCCCTAACGATTGGAAAGCTGCCGCGGTCATCCCCCTCTTCAAAGGGGGAGAGACTCCAGACCCAAACTGTTACAGACCTATATCTATCCTACCCTGCCTTTCTAAGGTCTTCGAGAGCCAAGTCAACAAACAGATCACCAACCATTTTGAATCCGACCGTACCTTCTCCGCTATGCAATCTGGTTTCTGAGCTGGTCATGGGTGCACCTCAGCCACGCTCAAGGTCCTAAACGATATCATAACCGCCATAGATAAAAGACAGTACGGTGCAGCCGTTTTCATCGACCTGGCCAAAGCTTTCGACTCCGTCAATCACCACATTCTTATCGGCAGACTCAATACCATTGGTTTCTCAAATGACTGCCTCGCCTGGTTCAACAACTACTTCTCAAATAGAGTTCAGTGTGTCGGAGGACCTGTTGTCCAGACCTCTGTCAGTCTCTATGGGGGTGCCACAGGGTTCAATTCTCGGGCCGACTCTCTTCTCTCTATACATCAATGATGTCACTCTGCTGCTGATGATTATCTGATTCACCTCTACGCAGACGACACCATTCTGTAATAATCTGGCCCTTCTTTGGACACTGTGTTAACAAACATCCAAATGAGCTTCAATGCCATGCAACACTCCATCCGTGGCCTCCAACTTCTCTTCAACGCTAGTAAAACTAAATGCATGCTCTTCAACCGATCGCTGCCTGCACCCGCCTGTCACAGTGCCATCTGTTTTGTCACTAAAGCCCCATATACTATCCACCAATGCGACGTGTTTCCTCTCGTTGGCTGGCCCTCGCTACATATCCATCGCCAAACCCACTGGCTCCAGGTCATCTATACGTTTTTGCTAGGTAAAGCCTCGCCTTATCTCAGCTCACTGGTCACCATAGCAACACCCACCCGTAGCACACGCTCCAGCAGGTATTTTTCACTGGTCATCCCCAAAGCCAATTCCTCCTTTGGCCGCCTTTCCTCCCAGTTCTCTGCTGCCAATGACTGGAATGAATTGCAAAAGTCACTGAAGATGGAGACTTATATCTCTCTAACTAATCATAAGCATCAGCTGTAGGAGCAGCTTACCGATCATTGCATCTTTAAATAGCCCACCCAACTACCCCATCCCCATATTGTTATTTGTTTGCTCTTTTGCATCCCTGTATCTCTACTTGCACATCATCATCTGCACGTCTATCACTCCAGTGTTAATGCTAAATTGTAATTATTTCGCCACTATGGCGTTTTTATGGGGTGGCAGCGCAGCCTAGTGGTTAGAGTGTTGGACTAGTAACCAAAAGGCTGCAAGATCAAATCCTGAGCTGATAATGTAAAAATCTGTTGTTCTACCCCTGAGCAAGGTAGTTAACCCACTGTTCCTAGGCTGTCATTGAAAGTAAGAGTTTGTTCTTAACAGACTTTCCTAGTTAAATAAAGGTAAAAATAAATAAATTCCTCTCTACATTTGCACACACTGTATGTAGATTTTTCTATTGTGTTATTGACTGTACGTTTGTTTATCCCATGTGTAACTCTGTGTTGTTGTTTCTGTCACACTGCTTTGCTTTATCTTGGCCAGGTCGCAGTTGTAAATGAGAACTTGTTCTCAACTCACCTACCTGGTTAAATAAAGGTGAAATAAAAATTTTTTTTAAGTTAAGATGTGACCAATACAATTTGATGGTCTGCAGTTAGCAGCTGTGTAGTGTACCCTAGCCCACATGGTCTGCATTGAGTAGCTGTGTAGCATAGCCTAGCCCACATGGTCTGCAGTGAGTAGCTGTGTAGCGTAGCCTAGCCCACATGGTCTGCATTGAGTAGCTGTGTAGCGTAGCCTAGTCCACATGGTCTGCCATGAGTAGCTGTGTAGCGTAGCCTAGCCCACATGGTCTGCAGTGATTAGCTGTGTAGTGTAGCCTAGCCCACATGGTCTGCCATGAGTAGCTGTGTAGCGTAGCCTAGCCCACATGGTCTGCAGTGAGTAGCTGTGTAGCGTAGCCTAGCCCACATGGTCTGCCGTGAGTAGCTGTGTAGCGTAGCCTAGCCCACATGGTCTGCCGTGAGTAGCTGTGTAGCGTAGCCTAGCCCACATCGTCTGCAGTGAGTAGCTGTGTAGCGTAGCCTAGCCCACATGGTCTGCCGTGAGTAGCTGTGTAGCGTAGCCTAGCTCACATGGTCTGCAGTGAGTAGCTGTGTAGCGTAGCCTAGCCCACATGGTCTGCCATGAGTAGCTGTGTAGCGTAGCCTAGCCCACATGGTCTGCCATGAGTAGCTGTGTAGTGTATCCTAGCCCACATGGTCTGCAGTGAGTAGCTGTGTAGCGTAGCCTAGCCCACATGGTATGAACTCTGTGTTATGTAGCGTTGCCTCCTTCCCTCTCCTGGTCCTCTCCTGGAGGTCACCCTCAAAGACCTGCTACAAAGAGAAGTGTGAACTGCGGTGTTGACTTTAACATACTTCCCTGCTCACTCTCAGTGGGACCACAGACCAGGAACAATGTTTCTATGTGAAGCCTTCTCAGCAGGTGGACATTGAGCAAGATCCTGGGCTTGAGGCAGGCTGGGAGGCCAGCCAGGGGCAGGCTGGGAGGCCGGCCAGGGAGGTCTGGCCTGGGGTTGACCCACACTAAAACACACAGGCCAGTTCTACACTCACCACTCAACTGTCTCCCAGGCTACAACAACAACACCAGACTCTGGGAGGTGATGTGGGGAAGTGTGTGTGTGTGTGTGTGTGTGTGTGTGTGTGTGTGTGTGTGTGTGTGTGTGTGTGTGTGTGTGTGACCCTACCTCAGGCAAACGCTCTCTTGATGAGTCCTCTCTTCGAACACAAAGTGATGAATCAACTCTGAACAGGAAGTGATGAATCATCTCTTTGAACAGGAAGTGATTGATCTTCTCTTTGAACAGGAAGTGATGAATCCATTATTTGAACAGTAAGTGATGAATTTCCTCTTTGAACACGAGTGATGAGTCACCTCTTTCAACAGGAAGTGATGAGTCACCACTTTGAACAGGAGGTGCCTGACATGCTGCTGGATGTATCACAGCACCTACATATGGTCCGTGTGTGTGACACTCTGATGTGTGTGTGTGATGTGTGTGTGTGTGTGTGTGTGTGTGTGTGTGTGTGTGTGTGTGTGTGTAGCGGTGATGTGTGTGTAATCAGTCATGCAGTGATGTGTGAGGTTAAAAGATTGTTCATTGACTTGGGTCTACATGTGAAAGTGATCTGTGCTCTTGAACTTTTGGAACTTACCCTCTTTTGTGGGGATGAAATCTACCAAACCAGCTATTTATCAGGCAAATCAAATTGAGTTATTCCTAAGAGCAATCCACACTGAGTGTACAAAACATGAATAACCGTTTCCTACTATTGAGCTTTCCCCCCCCACCCATTTGCCATCAGATTAGCCTCAATTTGTCTATAAGGTGTCAAAAGAGTACCACAGTGATGCTGGACCATGTTGACTCCAATTCTTCAACACAGTTGTGTCAAGTTGATTGGATGTCCTTTGGGTGATGGACCAGTCTTGATACACACAGGGAAACTGTTGAGCGTGTAAAAACTCAGCAGCGTTGCAGTTCTCGACACAAACCGATACGCCTGGCACCTAACAACCATACCCCCGTTCAAAGGCCCCGGGGGACGTGATCACAAAAACTTCTAACTAGGAGAAAATACATACGGCGTCCAACAACGTCGACACGAACACAAGCCGTCTCACAAGAAACAATCATTAATCCCGCACGAACAGGAGCGGGCCAGCTAAACTAAATAGCCCCTCTAATGGCTAATTGACCACAGGTGTCACAAAATAAAAAAAGGGAAAAGCAAAAGGGAATCGGTGGCAGCTAATAGGCCGGTGACGACGACCGCCGAGCGCCACCCGAGCAGGAGGGAATCGTGACAAAGGGACTGTTTCTGTTTCCAACATAACTTACCGAGAACTTTGTTAACAAAAGGATTTAGAACATTTTTGACATGCGTTTTTCTGGATATTTTTGTTGTTATTCTGTCTCTCACTGTTCAAATAAACCTACCATTAAAATTATAGACTGATCCTTTCTTTATCATTGGGCAAATGTACAAAATCAGCAGGGGATCAAATACTTTTTTCCTCCACAATATGTAGATTTTATAGACAAGTTTCATCGGAACGTTGCAATAATATTTAGGGTTAGGAGAACGTTCCATCAACGTCCCACCAAACATACACAGAACATGGTTGCCACGGTCTCAGAATGTAAGATTTAAAATTTCTAGACACGTTTCATTGGAACGTTGCAATAGCATTCATGTGGCCAGTTTTCTGAGGGTTGTGTCAAATACGTAAGTTGGAAACATTGTTTGTTAGAAGTACTGTGTGCATGTGTGTCCCTAACCTTGCCAACAGACAAAGAGCTGTGAATGTATCAGTGGTTCACCAATCAGGGCCCTGATGTGCTTGGCGACAGTAACAAGGGGTGGTGTTTCTTTGGGACCATCAGGAAACGTCCTAAAAACCTCTTTAGGTATGTCCTCGGAACAAGCTGGGAATTTGACAAAAACCTTGAGGTGAACGTGACAGAACGTCCTACGTTTTAAACGTCATTGGACACAGGAATATTCTTGCAACGTTCCCATCAAATGTTCCCACCATAATTATTGTATATTCTGAGAACATGGCAATCATATTCTGTGTGCAATGTTGATGGAATATCCTCCTAACTCTCAGAAAACTGGAAACATGAATGCTCTTGTTGATGGAATATCCACCTAACTCTCAGAAAACTGGAAACATGAATGCTCTTGTTGATGGAATATCCACCTAACTCTCAGAAAACTGGAAACATGAATGCTCTTGTTGATGGAATATCCACCTAACTCTCAGAAAACTGGAAACATGAATGCTCTTGTTGATGGAATATCCACCTAACTCTCAGAAAACTGGAAACATGAATGCTCTTGTTGATGGAATATCCACCTAACTCTCAGAAAACTGGAACCATGAATGCTCTTGTTGATGGAATATCCTCCTAACTCTCAGAAAACTGGAAACATGAATGCTCTTGTTGATGGAATATCCACCTAACTCTCAGAAAACTGGAAACATGAATGCTCTTGCAACGTCCCATGGAACGTGTGTAGAACATTACATTCTGGGTAAGTTTTGTTTGACATTTAGGGAATGTTCTCCTAACTTTAATGCCACAAAAAAATGCTAAATAGGTTATTGGGAGGTTTTTTGCTAACATACATACACTTCCCATAACTAATGGAAAACTGGACAATCAAACATCAGGGGAACATTACGGGTAACGTTACAAAAGTGTTCTCTCTCCATTGAATTGTTAACTGGGCCTTTTGCGAATTCATCAGGGACCCCTTCGTAACTCCAGTGAGATGAAAACAGCAGTCATAATTTTACTTCAGCAGCGCATGGCCAGACAAACCAATTCTCGGGCCCTGGGAAGAAAGAAACATTTTAAAGGCCCACATCTTGGCATCGGCGATAAAATGTGGCAATTGTCAAGCTAATTTCCTGCAATTCTACACATTTCATCATGGGGCATAAATATGTTTTGTTGTTGCAGCTTTAAAGCTAATATCCTGCAATTCTACACATTTTTGCCATGAGGCAGAGAGAAAACGTTACCATTTTAAACCTTAAAGCTAGTCCTTAATAGAAACAAAGTCGCCACCCGCCTTGGGCTGTTACCGTATTATCGGCATACCGCCACAAATTCCACGTGACCATTAAGTCACAGGTAACTAGGCTTCTCCAAAACTGCGCTCTGATGCCGCTACCAAACTTGCTAACAGCCATTCGTTAATGGTTTGGTAATCAACGTTCTATTGCCCCTCTGATATCAATTCAAATGCAATCAAAAAATCTAATCAAACACTTCATGAGAGCCCTGACATTTAGAGTTTGAGCGGAATAGGATCTCCAATTGTGCAGCAAGAGCCAGCTGCTCATAGCCGGTTGATGCATGGAGATGCATGGAGTTCCTATAAGCCATTGTTGTGCTACATTTCAATAGGCTATGCTATGCAATTGTGGGCTAGGCCTACTATATTTATTTCACAACTTTCATAATATGAAGCACATTGCTTTTCTTTTTCAATCGGAGATTGCATACCTGGCTGGCATGAAATTTAACCATGTCCTCCATTGTATAAGTGTCCTCCATCGCCCTCCATCGCCCTCCATCGTCCTCCAGCGTCCTCCATCGCCCTCCATCGCTGTTCCGACAGGTGCATAAGTAATGGTCCATTCTAAATAAAAAATGATTCCACAAATATATTATTTAGTATATGTAAAGACCAGATTAAATTGAGAATAGTCTGATGGGTGACAATATTATCAAGTGCTTGTCAAATTGTGAATGAGAGACTGATGAAGTGTGTTCAGCCTGCACACAAAAACAAAGCAGAGCTCATGACTTTCAAGCAACTTTTTTCAAATCATCATTAGAGTCTCATCATGCAGCCTTACAATGTATTAAACATCTAAACAGATAGCCCAAAATGTGTATTATCACTAAAGTTACATAAACAACTCTAAATTAAGTATACCGTGTATTCTGAAAGTATTCAGACCCTTGACTTTTCCACATTTGTTACATGCCTTATTCTAAAATGGATACCCCACAATGACAAAGCGAAAACAGGTTCTAATAAAAAAAAATTGCATTTGTATTAAAAATAAGAACCAAAATACCTTCTTTACATAAGTATTCAGATCCTTTACTCAGTACTTTGTTGAAGCACCTTTGGCAGTGATTACAGCCTCGAGTCTTCTTGGGTATGACGCTACAAACTTGGCACACCTGTATCTGTCACACCCTGATCTGTTTCACATGTCCTTGCGATTGTCTCGACCCCCTCCAGGTGTCGCTGATATTCCCCAGTGTATTTATCCTTGTGTTTCCTGTCTCTCTGTGTCAGTTCGTCTTGTATGTTTCCAAGTCAACCTGTGTTTTTCCCGCTCTCCTGCTTTTTGTATTTCTCCTTTTTTCTAGTCCTCCCGGTTTTGACCCTTGCCTGTTTTTGGACTTTGTACCCACCTGCCTGACCGTTCTGCCTGTCATAACCACGAGCCTGTCTGCCACTCTGTACCTCCTAGACTCTGATCTGGTTTTGACCTTTTGCCTGTTCATGACTATTCTCTGAACTACTCCTATTGGATTAATAACAATTGTAAGACTCCAACCATCTGCCTCCTGTGTCTGCATCTGGGTCTCGCCTTGTGTCCTGATACCATATGATATCATTCTCTGCAGATCCTCTCAAGCTTTGTCAGGTTGGATGGGGAGTATCGCTGCACAGCTATTTTGAGGTCTCTCTGGAGATGTTCGATCAAAAAAACAATTTAATCAGTTTTAGAATAAGGCTGTAATGTAACAAAAGGTGGAAAAAGTCAGAATGAACAGTGTGGGAGGACCTGTTTTATTGTACCAGGTAAGTCAACTGAGAACACATTCTAATTTACAGCAACAACCTGGGGAATAGTTTCAGAGGAGAGGAGGAAAGAGCCAATTGTAAGCTGGGGATGATTAGGTGGCCATGATGGTATGAGGGCCAGATTGGAAATTTAGCCAGGACAGCAGGCTTAACACCCCTACAATAAGGGCAATGGGATCTTTAATGTCAGGACACCCATTTAACATCCCATCCGAAAGACAGCACCCTACACAGGGCAGTGTCCCCAATCACTGCCCTGGGGCATTGGGATAATTTTTAGACCAGTGTAAAGAGTGCCTCCTAGTGGCTCTCCAACACCACTTCCAGCAGAATCTGGTCTCCCATCCAGGGACTGACCAGGACAACCTTGCTTAGCTTCAGAAGCAAGCCAGCAGTGGGATGCAGGGTGGTATGCATTTGGTGTTTTGCCATTGAATA
The DNA here is from genome assembly GCF_965601325.2 of Salmo salar. Lineage (NCBI taxonomy): Eukaryota > Metazoa > Chordata > Actinopteri > Salmoniformes > Salmonidae > Salmo > Salmo salar. The sequence goes on along the minus strand of NC_138309.1, from coordinate 89,410,257 downwards.
GCCGCATGTGAATAGCCGCATGTGTTTTGCCATTGAATAGCCGCATGTGAATAGCCGCATGTGAATTCAACATTGAATAGCCGCATGTGCGCATTTCCTTGGAAATCATTTGGAGAAAATATACTTTCCATTTAATTAAGATATGTTCAATTATATTCTTCATACAATAACATTTAAAAAAATAATACCACTGAATTCTAAGCAAATCTTGTCTGCTAAATGAACTAGTGTAGCCCACAGTCATATGGCATAGCCAGATCATGGCCTAACATCAGGACAACTCAGAGTATGCTATTCTGTTCTTCTGAAATAGACTACATTTTTTTTCATATTATGTATCTTTAGACCTGTATAAAATAAATAATGGATTTATTGTGATGGTGTAGGCTATATAAATTGATTTATTCAACATTTTTAAAATATAGATGTTCCAAAAGTCTGCATCAATGGCTTTAAGACTATGCGTGGACGCCTGGAGATGCTAAATGTGTTTATGTTAATTAACGTGAGACCAGCAGTTATTATTTGCATGACAGTTACCGGCTGAAAAAATGTCACGAAAGCCAAAAAAGCTGAGTGATGGGCCTGGAGATTTAATCAAGTTCATAGACAGAGCTCAAATGATCTCAAACTCTCAAATTCATAGACAGAGCTATGGATGCAAGGACTGACCAACCATGATATAAAAAATTATAGTTAAAAAAAAATGTTTTGAGGCTATTCAGTGTTTGTTTACGTTGACATTGTTAACAAACATTGGAGTAAAACAAGCTTATAGTTTGTGTTCTGATGAGGTACGAAAATTGAAGTAAGCTCATGGGGCATTTATAGATACCAATATCCCTGTGAGCCTCCCAGGCCCATGTTGCCCTGGGCTAAGAACATGAATTGTTAGTGGGGCTTGTGAAGCAAGAGTCCCCACTTTAAATCTTCTTATTATTATTACTTAGAACGCTACTCCTCTTACACCGTTTAAGAAATGAAAAATCAAACTTTAAAATGTGAAGATCGGCCAAGACCAGTGTGTGTGATATATCAGATACTTCTTAAACTATTCATTTATTCACTTTCATGGGATTTTTTTTCAACATTCGACAGGTCCCACTGTGACATCATCAACTCCCAGACTCCAAACATCCCATTCACTGCGAACAACGCAACTTTTGACACAAATCAGCTAATTTACCATTTTTCCCAACACGTTAGACAAAAAAGTTAAAGCATTTGAAATCTTTCTCTCGTATTCAACTGCATCAACTGCTTTTACGTCTCAACCTTAAATGACAAAAGAAAGGTAGGCCACTTTCCCAGCATGTAAGACAAAAAAACGTAGACGGTAAAACATATTGGTCTACTTTTTTTTGCTATTCAAATTGGAATTAAGAACGTTATAATTTTCTACCGATCCAAACCTGAATTTAGAGTGACGAAAAGTAGCTAGCTAACGTCATCTAATAGCTTGTCTCGTCACTGAGCAGCCCAAACGGAGCCGTTTCTATGATTACTCACACAGAGAAGGACGTGATTAGGAAGGTGAAGAGGGTGATTGAATTTAGAACAATAGTATAAGGATGATGAAGAATTGTGAACGCCAAGAAAGCAGCTACAAGGATGCAGCCAAGGTAACAACGCATCGCTCTCCTTCTCCTGCCCTGTGCTCTAAATAACTCAACTGGCTATTTTGCCTGTCTGTAAAGAGTAGGGCGGGCTGTGTGTTTATCCTACTGCTCTGATTGGAAAGAGTGAAGCTGTCTCTGTTCACTCAGTTCATATTTCACCCTGTCACTTCTCATCACGTATTTGGGTGTGATCATTGAGACTGCTTCTGCCTCCTGTTATTGGCTGGTACTATGGTAAATCACATGGCAAGGACGTTTGATATTAAGCTATCAATGTGCATGATATCTAACAAGCGGGGAGAGGGTAGGGAATGAACTCTGATGTGTTTTCTGACTGAGTGTCAGGTTTTGAGGACAAGACACACAGACACAGTCACACACACCTCTGCATGCTGCAGGTAGTCTTGAAATGATACTGTCCTACACCTCCACGTGCTGCAGGGAGAGTCTTTAACTAACACTGTACTCTGTCCTATACTAAAGTGTTAAAGACTCTGTCCACTACTAAAGTGTTAAAGACTCTGCCGTGACGTGACTATCATTTTTGTGATGACTGTTATTTATCGAATAATAATAATAATTACCTATTATGTTTACTTGTTATTAGATTAAATGATTCATGTAAACAATTAACTCATTAGGAATTTGGGGCACCACGGGAACAGTTGTTCACCGAGTCACCTGACTAAAACTCTAGAGATGATCTAAATATATCTTACATCAATAACAGTCAATGATTAATTATTACCTCATCAGTAACAGTTAATTATTAATTATTACCTAATAAGTCTTATTCTGAACGTCACATACTCCTTGGATATCTGAACAAACTCTAACCTAAGTGATGAATCAGCAATACACAAATTTGCTTAACAATGAACAATTACACCCAAAGACATGGTGGGGAACAGAGGACTAAATACATGTAGATTGATTGGGGAATGAAAACCAGGTGTGTATGGAACAAGACAAAACAAATGGACATATGAAAAATAGCTAGAAAGCCGGATGACGTCGATCGCTGAACGCCGACCGAACAAGGAGAGGAGCCGACTTCGGAGGAAGTCGTGACAGCTACGCTCACGGGAATATTAAAACTTTGCTCATGAATGACCGCTCATTCGGAAAATAAATGCAATGTATTTATTTACGCATAGATGTCTTTGTCATCTCTGTCGAACTCGATGGTTCAATGGGGAAGTTATCCAGCGGTGTAAGACTCTGGTTTGTCCACCAGAGGTCACCAATGTCCTTTGTCGTAGAGCTTGTCTGGTGTTGGAGTGTTCGTTAGATTAGATACCTCAGGTGTACCACACGGTGGTGAGAGGGATTTGTCCTTCCCTCTCATCTTTGGTCAAATGTCCTAGACTACTTTTAATACACAGCTGCGGACTGTGAATGTTTGGTCTAGTCTTTACCTTCACTCGTTGAGAGTTTCAGAGGGTCTTATCATTTTCAGCCGTGTAGCCACCACACCCAGCTGTCTGGTCTTATAGTTTTAACCATTTCAACGGGTGGGCCACGGCCTTACGTTCTCTGGTCCACTGTACATTTCGTTAGCGAGTACTTTTAAGCACTCTGGCTTTGGACGGTGTTCCGTCATGTTGACACGAACACTGACCTCAAATGGGCGTGGCTACAGACCGGGCACAAGTTTGGGCGTGGCTACAGACCGGGCACAAGTTTGGGCGTGGCTACAGACTGGGCACAAGTTTGCATGGAACACAATTCATTTAGAAGGCTAAAATCGCATTACTATCTTCACAAAAGTATTCTCATATTTTAATCATATCATTTTTACAACATTTAGATGTAAACATGATATATACAGTGTGAAAGCTCTTAAAGTTACAATGTTTCCGTTATAACATCTTTCTGATCATTTTAACGGCATCACAAAATAGACATATATTTTTCCATATTCCATGTCTAATCATTCCCAACATTCGGATGTTGAAATATATTGTCCCGGTGTCCATTGTTTGATGCTGAAGTTTTGGGTGGCACGAGTCTCTCGGTAACAAAGAGATATTTACCTTCTCAATACTGCAGGGCAAGAGTGAGAAAGTTCTCTCTAAATTTACGACCGGCTATTAAGTCATAAAACCGGCCCAACTCCCCCCTCTTGTGGTGGGAGGGGTGGTGGTGGTGGGTGGGGGGGGGGGGGGGTCTGGCTATCTGTCAGCTGAGCTGATCTTGCACCTTTGATCCTCTATCAATCAATCAAGCAAATGTATTTATAAAGCCCTTTTTACATCAGCCGATGTCACACAGTGCTATACAGAAACCCAGACCTAAAACCCCAAACTGAAAGCAATGCAGATGTAGAAGCACGGAGAGAGAGTCATGACAGTCCTCCTCTGGTGTGTTCAACCTTGGAATGATTCTGCAAGTTGCAAACCACTATAAAAATGACCATGGGATATACTGGTTGTTCTGGTTGTGTATCATCGTTGCGGTCACCCTCTGGTCGTTTACCTTTGTAGGCTTTCTAAAAGCTGCAGACCACCACAGGAATGGCCAGGGGATGTCCTGGTTGGGGATTGCCGTTCCAGACCAGTCGTCCGGTTGTCCAGGCTGGTAGATCTAGGCAGTAACTTAGGCACAACACAACGCACAAGACCCACTAAATACATAATTACATTTCTTCTCCATATGAGAGGCAGTGTTGCACTAACTGATGGTTGTATGGGAAACTTGTTTATTTATCTATCACTTCCTAAGTGTAAAAAAAAATGAAACAAAAATATATAAAAGCATAAACAAAAGATATACACAATATACTTACCATAGTTACCATATATAGTTATTTAATCAACTAATTGTTCTATATCAAATCAAATCAAATTTTATTTGTCACATGTGCAGAATACAACAGTGAAATGCTTACTTAAGGACCCCTAACCAACAATGCAGTTGACAAAAAAATACAGATTAGAATAGGAGATAAAAGTAACAAGCAGTGAGACTATATACAGGGGAAATAACAATAGCGAGACTATATACAGTGGGATACCGATACAGAGTACAGGGGCGCCGGTTAGTTGAGGTAGTATGTACATGTAGGTAGAGTTATTAAAAGTGACTATGTATAGATGACAACAGAGAGTAGCAGTGGTGTAAAGAGGGGGCGAGAGGGGGGGCCCAACAAATAGTCTGGGTAGCAATTTGACTAGATGTTCAGGAGTCTAATGGCTTGGGGGTAGAAGCTGTTTAGAACCTTCTTGGACCTAGACTTGGCGCTCCGGGACCGATTGCCATGTGGTAGCAGAGAGAACAGTCTATGACTAGGGTGGCTGGAGTCTTTGACAATTTTTAGGGCCTTCCTCTGACACCGCCTGGTATAGAGGTCCAGGATGTCAGGAAGCTTGGCCCCAGTGATGTACTGGGCCGTTTGCACTACCCTCTGTAGTACCTTGAGGTCAGACGTCGAGCAGTTGCCATATCAGGCAGTGATGCAACCAGTCAGGATTCTCTCGATGGTGCAGCTGTAGAACCGTTTGAGAATCTGAGGATACATGCCAAATCTTTTCAGTCTCCTGAGGGGGAATAGATTTTGTCGTGCCCTCTTGACGACTGTCTTGGTGTGCTTGGACCATGTTAGTTTGTTGGTGATGTGGACACCAAGGAACTTGAAGCTCTCAACCTGCTCCACTGCAGGCCCAGACGATGAGAATGGGGGTGTGCTCGGTCCTCTTTTACGTCCAATGTCTTAGCTAAATGACTCTATCATGGCATTGTGTCTAATGTCATATCTAGAGCCTTCCTACTTAGCGGTTTGTTGCTCTAGGCCACAGTCCTAAGTTGATAACTACATGTTAAGTCTACAGCTGTAAGGCACGAATTTTGGGCATTCTACAGGGATGACCTATGGACCTCCGGGGAGAAACTGGTGAGTACTGTAGCTGTAGAGTCAAAGGCCTTAGGGCAAATTTTCAACTTTTTCAAGAATGGTATTTTGCTCAGACCCTTAAGTGATCCTAGCATAAATCTCATTCATCTCATTAATTCCAAGATGGCGTAGCAGTCGGACGTGTGTTTTTGTCTTGTCTTGACTGAATATAATATCCTGCAACCCGCCTCACCCAATGTGGTACGGATCTGCTATTTTTATACATAAGAACTCATCAACTCATCAAAAGCTATAGTTAGCCACAGCCTGCTAGCTAAAGTCTAAAGTACATTGGACTGTTAGCTTAAGAGGCCCATCGGACAAATTCTTTGGCCACTATACCCACCATACGGAGCCCTGCTGATCCGTCGCCTGAACTGGAACCCCAACAGATGCTAGCCAGCTAACTAGCTACTAGCTAGTAGTCAGCTAGCGGTCATCAGACAACTCTCGCCAGTCTGCACTGTGCGACTCAAACCAGAGCAATTATTTTCTCCATATCTCCTACCACAAGCTCTGAACCTTTTTTTTCTCAATTTTTTTATTCACCTGGATCATCGGAGCTAGCTAGCTGCTATTCAAGTGGCCACTCCTGGCTAATGTCACTGTCCCGAAGCAATAACCAATTAGCCTGGAGCTAGCCTTGCTAGGCCCATCTCCCAGCTAGCCAAAAAGGTCCATCAGCCACTACTTGGGCTATAATACCTCTTTTTGCCAACTGGCTTGGATCCCAACCGACTCATCACGACTGGACCAATGACATAATCCGTCAGATGGGGTTTTTCAAAACTGGCTCTGCCATCACTTCATCCCCTGAAATCCCATCCGCTAGCATGCTAGCCGCAGCCTGCTAGCTGTCCAGAGCACATCGGACTGTTACCTTAAGAGGCCCACCGGACAAGTTCTATACCTATTCTGCCAATTGGCCTGGTTTACCACACGGAGCCCTGCTGATCCGTCTGCCAATGTAATTGCACGAGGGGGCCACAACAGACTTTCTTCCGTCGCGACGGCCCTCCAAGGCCCTTCTGTTAGCTTGTTAGCCCTGGCACGCAAGCTGCCTGAAACCACTCACTGGACTCCTATGATCACTCGGCTACGCATGCCTCTCGCTAACGTCAAAATGCCTTGTCCGTTGCTGTTTTGGTTAGTATTTATTACCTTATTTCACTGTAGAGTCTCTAGCCCTGCTCAATACGGCTCATTTAACACTTTAGTTCCACCTACCACAAACGCGGTGGCATCACCTGGTTTAAACGATATTTCAAGGGACAATATCTCTTTCATCGTCACTCTAGGCACAGGTTTACCCTCACTGTATCCACATCCTACCATACCTTTGTCTGTACATTAAGCCTTGAATCTATTCTACCACGCCCAAAAATCTGCTCCTTTTACTCTCTGTTCTGAACGTACTACACAACCAGCTATTTTAGACTTTAGCCGTACCCTTATCCTCCTTTGTTCCTCTGCTGATGTGGAGGTTAATCCAGGCCTTGCAGTGCCTAGCTCCACTCCCATTCGCCAGGCGCTATCATTTGTAACCATAAAAGCCTTGGTTTCATGCATGTTAACATTAGAAGCCTCCTCCCTAAGTTTGTTTTATTCACTGCACTAGCAAACACTGCCAACCCGGATGTCCTAGCCGTGTCTGAATCCTGGCTTAGGAAGACCACCAAAAACTCTGACATTTCCATCCCTAACTATAACATTTTCCGATAAGATAGAACAGCCAAAGGGGGCGGAGATGCAATCTACTGCAGTGATAGCCTGCAGAGTTCTGTCTTACTATCCAGGTCTGTACCCAAACAATACGAGCTTATACTTTAAAAAAATCCACCTTTCCAGAAACAAGTCTCTTGCCGTTGCCGCTTGCAATAGACCACCCTCTACCCCGAGCTGTGCCCTGGACACCGTATGTGAACTGATTGCATCTATCTTCAGAGCTAGTGCTGCTAGGTGACCTAAACTGGGACACCCCAGCCATCCTACAATCTAAGCTTGATGCCCTCAATCTCTCACAAATTGTCAATGAGCCCACCAGGTACAGCCCCAAATCCGTAAACATGGGATTTGTTATATCGTTTTTCAACAGGACAACGACCCAAAACACACCTCCAGGCTTTGTAAGGGCTATTTGACCAAGAAGGAGAGTGATCGGGCACCCTCATAGATATCATCCTAAATAACTTGCCCTCCAAACACACCTCTACTGTTTTCAACCAAGATCTCAGCGATCACTGCCTCATTGCCTGCATCCGTAACGGGTCTGCGGTCAAACGACCACCACTCATCACTATCAAACGCTCCCTAAAACACTTCAGCGAGCAGGCCTTCCTAATCAACCTGGCCCGGGTGGCTCAGTTGGTAGAGCATGGTGTTTGCAAGGGTTGTGGGTTTGATTCCCATGGGGGACCAGTACGGGGGAAAAAATGTATGAAATGTATGCATTCACTGCTGTAAGTCGCTCTGGATAAGAGCGTCTGCTAAATGACTAAAATGTAAATGTATCCTGGAAGGATATTGACCTCATCCCGTCAGTAGAGGATGCCTGGTCGTTCTTTACAAGTGCCTTCCTCACCATCTTAAATAAGCATGCCCCTTTCAAAAAATGTAGAACCAGGAACAGATATAGTCCTTGGTTCTCTCCAGACCTGAATGCCCTTGACCAGCACAAAAACGTCCTGTGGTGTTCTGCATTAGCAACGAATAGCCCCCGCGATATGCAACTTTTCAGGGAAGTCAGGAACCAATATACACAGGCAGTAAGGAAAGCTAAGGCTAGCTTTTTCAAGCAGCAATTTGCATCCTGTAGCACAAACTCAAAAAGGTTCTGGGATACTGTAAAGTCCATGGAGAATAAGAGCACCTCCTCCCAGCTGCCCACTGCACTGAGGCTAGGAAACACTGTCACCACCGATAAATCCACTATAATTGAGAATTTCAATAAGCATTTTTCTACGGCTGGCCATGCTTTCCACCTGGCTACCCCTATCCCGGTCAACAGCCCTGCACTCCCCACAGCAACCCGCCAATGCCCCCACCATTTCTCCTTCACCCAAATCCAGATAGCTGATGTTCTGAAAGAGCTGCAAAATCTGGATCCCTACAAATCAGCCGGGCTAGGCAATCTGGAAACTCTCTTTCTAAAATGCTCTGCTGAAATTATTGCAACCCCTATTACTAGCCTGTTCAACCTCTCTTTCGTATCGTCTGAGGTTCCCAAAGATTGGAAAGCTGCCGCGGTCATCCCCCTCTTCAAATGGGGAAACACTCTAGACCCAAATTGCTACAGACCTATATCTATCCTACCCTGCCTTTCTAGTCTTCGAAAGCCAAGTCAACAAACAGATTACCTACCACAATCCCACCGTACCTTCTCCGCTATGCAATCTGGTTTCAGAGCTGGTCATGGGTTTACCTCAACCACGCTCAAGGTCCTAAATGATATCATAACCGCCATTGATAAGAGACATTACTGTGCAGCTGTATTCATCGACCTGGCCAAGGCTTTCGACTCTGTCAATCACCACATTCTTATTGGCAGACTCAACAGCCTTGGTTTTTCAAATGATTGCCTCGCCTGGTTCACCAACTACTTCTCTGATAGAGTTCAGTGTGTCAAATTGGAGGGCCTGCTGTCCAGAACTCTGGTAGTCTCTATGGGGGTGCCACAGGATTCAATTCTCGGGCCGACTCTCTTCTCTGTATACATCAATGATGTCGCTCTTGCTGCTGGTGATTCTCTGATCCACCTCTACGCAGACGAGACCATTCTGTATACTTCTGGCCCTTCCTTAGACACTGTGTTAAGAACCATACTAGGGTCATGGAGCTGCCATCAGAACATTTCTACTTATCCTCATTATCACAGATCTTATCCTCATTATCACAGATCTCATCCTCATTATCACAGATCTCATCCTCATTATCACAGATCTCATCCTCATTATCACATATCTTATCCTCATTATCACAGATCTCATCCTCATTATCACAGATCTCATCCTCATTATCACAGATCTTACCCTCATTATCACATATCTTATCCTCATTATCATAGAACAGGCTGGAAAAATTCATCAGGAGCTGAACTATTTCTCTAATACAGCTTGAATACCACTTATCAATCTGTACAGAGCTCACAGAGTGTGTGTGTGTGTGCGGGGGGTTCCATTTGAAATCCATGTGTAAGTGTGGTGTGTATCAGAGCTTTGTAAGTATGCTGTGTGTATCAAAGTGTGTGTGTGTATCAAAGTGTGTGTGTGTGTGTGTGTGTGTATCAAAAATAAAAAATAAAAACTGAAGGACAAAGAAGATCAGAGAATAGAGCTCTACTTGAGATTCTCTGTTTCATCAATACTGAACTGGAAGAGAAAGGGACACACACACACACACACACACACACACACACACACACACACACACACACACACACACACACACACACACACACACACACACACTTTGATACACACACACACTTTGATACACACAGCATACTTACACACGTCCTTGACATCTCTGATGAGGTCCTGGTGTAAATTCAGCTTTTTTAGAAAATATAATGAAGGGAATGAATTAGGGATGAGAGGGGGGGGAGACGCCAGTAAAAATGATTTTGATTGTAATTGACACAAAGCCCATTTGAGTGTATGCATTTGGGGGGGGGGGGGGGGAGTTAGATTAGCTGTTGATTATCCAGTGATTTAAAAGAGAGATATTAACTCTCAAAGGTTTCCAGTGGGGTAGTCCTGGTAACGGTTTGACTGGTTGATGCTGACTACCATCTAAAGATCATTATAGCTAAAATTGAGAGAGAGAAGAAGAGAGAGAGAAAAAAGAGAGAAGAAGAGAGAGAAAGACAGAGATAAACAGAGTATAATAGAGAGAATGAGAGTGCAAGAGAGAGAGAGAGAGAATAAAGGAGAGACAGATATTAATTTGAAGTCGGAAGTTTACATACACTTAGGTTGGAGTCATTAAAACTCGTTTTTCAATCACTCCACAAATTTCTTGTTAATTTTGACAAGTCGGTTAGGACATCTACTTTGTGCAAGACACAAGTCATTTTTCCAACTATTGTTTACATACAGATTATTTCACATATAATTCACAGTATCACAATTCCAGTGGGTCAGAAGTTTGCATACACTAAGTTGACTGTGCCTTTAAACAGCTTGGAAAATTCCAGAAAATTATGTCATGGCTTTAGAAGCTTCTGATAGGCTAATTTACATAATTTGAGTCAATAAGGAGGTGTACCTGTGGATATATTTCAAGGTCTACCTTCAAACTCAGTGCCTCTTTGCTTGACATCATGGGAAAATCAAAAGAAATCAGCCAAAACCTCAGAAAATAAATTGTAGACCTCCACAAGTCTGGCTCATACTTGGGAGCAATTTCCAAACACCTGAAGGTACCACGTTGATCTGTACAAACAATAGTACGCAAGTATAAACACCACGGGACCACGCAGCTGTCGTACCGCTCAGGAAGGAGACGCGTTCTGTCCCCTAGAGATGAATGTACTTTGTTGCGAAGAGTGCAAATCAATCCCAGAACAACAGCAAAGGACCTTGTGAAGGTCTATATATATAGACCTTATATATATATGGCGAGAGAGATAATAAAGGAGATATGTATATATATATAGAGAGAGAGAGAATAAAGGAGGTGTGTACATATAGAGAGAGAGAGAGAATAAAGGAAAGATGTATATGTATATATGTAGAGAGAGAATAAATGAGAGAGTTTGAAGAACCATTATTCATTCTGGGAACTCACAACACAATAAACACTCAAACAACAAAGCCAATCTCATGGACATCTGAATCAGCCCAAATGACCACTTCTACTGTAGCCTTCCCAGGAGTGTCCAGGCTAACCAAGCCTTCCCAGGAGTGTCCAGGCGAAGGCTGTCCCATGATCTACTGCCCCAACAATGTTGTGAAGCTGTAGTTTACATTGAGTGTCTGTCTGTGAATCCCATCCGGCTTCTTCTCCCCATTGATCTCTTTCTCCTTCATCCCCAGAAGGGAGAAGCAGCAGTTTATTGATTTCTGCAGGTCAGACCCTGCGAGATATACCTTACATTTTTACATTTTACATTTTAGTCATTTAGCAGACGCTCAGTAGTGAATGCATACATTTCGTCCCTTTTTTTCCCCCCGTACTGGTCCCCCATGGGAATCGAACCCACAACCCTGGCGTTGCAAACACCATGCTCTACCAACTGAGCCACACGGGACTAGGATCTGAATAGGATCACAGGTAGAAGCGATAACCTCCTGGGGCCTCAGCCAGACAGAGGCCCTTTCCAACCTCAGTGAGGGGCCAACCAAGCCGCTTAGCATTGCTGACAGCAGGCTAGACTGCAGCCAGATAGAGGCCCTTTCCAACCTCAGTGAGGGGTGCAACCAAGCCGCTTTAGCATTGCTGACAGCATGGCTAGACTGCAGAGTCAAACCCGAGGAAGTCGTTGCCCAGGCGATATTCTCCCACTAAGTAATTGCAGATCAGTTCAGCCACGAAGTCATCAACCACTGGCCATAAGCCAACCATTGTCTTGCTCCATTTTCTATCATAAGGGCCCTTACAAGTTGCCTTACATCCTTCTTTAAACTCTTTGTGATGCAAAATCTTCTTGCCGAGCATATCTCGGTAAAAGGTGGTCGTTTTGCTTCTGTCACCCACTTTGAAAAACGAAATGCAAGGCTCGCCTCAAAGCCACCATAACCCAAGTGAGTTTGCTATGTACTATAGGATTATATATCACGATCAGTTTGTCTACGTTGATTAAGGATCTTTGCAATTGATTGCCTTGTAGAAAAGAGAAAGGAAAAACAGAAGAAACAACTGAGAAACCAGACAAAGAGAAAAAAAACACCCTTTGAGGTCATTACCATTGTTGTAATTTTCTCTTAACCTGACCATGTTTCCCACTATCTTTTGCTGCCGTGACAGCAGTAACACATTTCCTCAAGCGGAAACTCTTCTTCACAATCAACTGGTCTACTAACCCCACCGTCTTCTGTAACACCACAGCTGACCTCACAAACTTATCAACATCAAAGAAGTCTGCCAATTTGACAGATTTCTCAAAAGTCTGATCCAGGAACCCATTCACCTCCTCTAAATTGTAAATTGAGACGTCGCCAGCTGCTATCATATCAACAGAGATGTACATATCTTTCTCCTGATCCTCCTCAACTGAGGACCCAGACTCCTGACTCCCCTCAGCCACATCACTCTCAATACTCTCCACTTGCACCCCATCACTCGTGCTGGGCATCTCCTCACCAGTCTGGGGAAAAGGCTCCCCAAATCCATCCTTACCTCGTACAATAATATTTTTCTGCTGCATAAGAGACGCTATGTTCCCCTCTGGTACAAGCTGCAACTCAGTACCCTCAACACGGACAACTTGTTCCTTAGCAACAGGTGCTTGTGGCTGCAGTACCACTGTCGGCCCACCTCTCGTAACATCAGTGGGCCCAGGCGTTACGAGGAGCACCTGCGTCCCTCCCTCCGCCTTCTCCCTTTTCAGGCAAGCATGTCGATTATGACCAACATCCCCACACTCAAAACACCGTTCACTACCCATACTAGCATAATCCATATACAGTCTGTTGTCATACTTGACTTTAAACAGTACCTCCAAAGTCTGCTCTGGTGAGTCCAAAAACACGAAAACCTATCGCTGAAATCTGTTTCAATGCCAGGTGTTTGAAACGACATAACCTGTTTCAACGCCGGCTGTTTGAAACGGCATAACCTGTTTCAACGCCGGCTGTTTGAAACGGCATAACCTGTTTCAACGCCGGCTGTTTGAAACGGCATAACCTGTTTCAACGCCGGCTGTTTGAAACGGCATAACCTGTTTCAACGCCAGGTGTTTGAAACGACATAACCTGTTTCAAAGCCAGGTGTTTGAAACACAGCGGACAATCTTCATTGAACTTGCAAACTTGAAAAACCGCAATATCTCACGCTCCAATAGCTCATTGGGAATAAACGGCGCTACATTTGAAATCGTTACCCTTGTTGACGGAGAAAAATGCGACGTAACTTGAATAAACATACCTTCAAGAAGTACACCATGCTCAACCAATCAAACGATCAACAAGACACTCTTCTTTAAGAAACACCACCACCGCTTTATTCATCCGCAACGCATAAGCAACATTTTCCTACCTTGTCTCCTACGGCGACCAGAAAATCCTCCACAGTGACAGTAGCTTCAATAACACACCTAAAGCCGTGCCGAAGTGACAGGGACACCAAAACCATGGCAATTCTGACAAGAAATACAATGTACTTAATTCTACCACAAAAATAATAATAATGATAACCTTAATCATGCATAGACCACCAAGAAAAGGAAACAAGAAAGAAAACAGAGGCGATCTAACTCCAGACAACACTCATATAAATCCCAGCAAGCACCAAACACTCCCAGCATGCAGAGAGAGAATGACAGAGAGAGAGAAAGACTTCTAAAAAGCATTTAATTCTTTTTGGCATACAGGACTGTTCTACAAAGTTATTGAAAGTGGTGTGGGGGGTAAAACCTATGACATAATTAAACATCAAAATTGGCAAGAAAATACATAAATCTTTAACAAGGGGCAGGGCTTTCGCCAGGGTTGCAATCTGAGCCCTACACTCTTCAAAATTTACTTGAACAGATTTGTCTCCACAATTCAGAGATTGAATGCCTGCTCTTCGCAGATGACCTGAGACCTGTGCCTGCTGTTAACCACAGCACATGGCCTACAGCAGAGCCTGGACCTGCTAAAGCAGTACTGCCAGACCTGGGCCCTGGCAGTAAACCCCAAAAATACTAAAATAATGATTTTCCAGGGAAGATCCAGGAATTAGACCAACGTTCTCAATTGGCACAAAAATATATAGATTACTGCACACACTACAATTACTTAGGTTTTAAAATAAGCTCAACTGGACACCTTAATGATGCAGTGACCGAACTGAGAGAGAAAGCATGCAGGGCATTAAAAAACTAATTCAAATTGAAATACCTATTCAAATTTGTCTAAAACTCATTGAATGTGTCATTGAACCAATTGCACTTCATGGCAGCGAGGTGTTTTGGTCCACTTCACCCAATGTATTCGGCCAATATCTACTAATACTAAAAACTCAAAAAAGAGCAACTAAGTTTTGGAAACATCTAAAATACAGTGACCCCCCTCTCATATCATTACCAAGCCCTGCAATGCCAAGAGCTGAGCAAAGAAAATAGTCCCCTCATCCAGCTGGTCCTGGGGCTGAGTTCACAAACCTGTTCTACTAACACACTGAAGCCTCAGGACCCTCATCCAGCTGGTCCTGGGGCTGAGTTCACAAACCTGTTCTACTAACACACTGAAGCCTCAGGACCAGAACATCCAACCAATCAGATCAAAACAAGGGGAAAGGACGGGGGAGGACGCAGAGAGCTGTGGGTTGGTACGGCACTACATTGCTGCCTGCCATAAGATGAGGGACAGTGTCTGACAGACCAAATAACCTGCACATTCAATGTGTCGTGTCTTTGGCTATGCCAGATTAAGTGATATGACATGCTATCCTATAAAATTATTTCTCTGTAATTAATATCACCTGATTCGCTAATCATGTAAATGTAATTAACTAGAAAGTTGGGACACCACGGAAGAGTGTTTATAGAGCCGTTATCTTCCGAATAAACTCTTAAAAACTTAGTAATATTTCACATTGATAGCCGTCAATATTCATCATCTTATGTTCAGTCTCATAATGAAAGTTGTAAATTCTTGGTTAAATTCACGAACCCTGGCTAACAAGTTGAATCAGCAATACTGTAAGGCTCTGGCGTAGTAAACAGACGCAGGAAGCAGCGAGAAGGGTTATAGCTTTTAATGCTCGAAAAGCAAAACACCTGCCAACCCAACATGCAAACTTAGCGCACACAAAATGAAAGTGCCCCAAACACGGGGGACAAAATGCAGTGAGCGCAACACGATGCACTAGCGCAAAATACAGACAGCGCTTACCCAAGCAATACACAGAGGGAACAATCCCGCACAAAGAGCAGGCGGGCCAGCTAGCTCATATAGCCCCACTAATCAACCCAACTACGGACAGGTGCAAACAATAACAGAAAGGGGGAAAACAAAAAAGGAATCAGTGGCAGCTAATAGGCCGGTGACGATGACCGCCAAGCGCCACCCGAGCAGGAGGGGGCGCCACCTTCGGTGGGAGTTTTAATTATTTATTTACTAAATACCTAACTAATCACACAGAATGAAATATACACAGAATACAAAATTATGTCATACAGAAAACGTCCCTGGTGGACGGAGCCAACATGGCGGCTTACACAAAGAAAGGGGGTTGGGCTTGAATGAAAGAGCGGGAAGACTGAGGAACAAAAGAAACAGAAGCTATGCTATCGTAAATACATTATCGTATGCATTCTAAATTACCGCCCATTTGGAAAAGGAAAATGCAATAAATATTTACTCTGAGCTGCGCTTCGGTAGGTTGGTCATAGATGCTGGCCGGGTTGGCCAACAGCGATCTTCCTGTCCTCGGAAGAATGTCAATGGTGATAAAATGGATACGTTGTGTTATCTTCGTCGTGTGTTAGACTGGGTCCGTCGTCCGACCTTTCCTAGCCCACATCTACAGCGGCCGCTGCTAACTCAACGGCTAGTAAGTATCACTTCTGTAGTGAATAAGTTCAAAGTTCATACCATTCACAACCAAAGCTCACGCCGAGGTTGGCTTAGTTCTGTACTTGACATGTGTGTCCTTTTTACGCTGAGGCTGCAGACCTCACATAGTGGAACTCTGGTTACATGGTGTCATTATCTTATATAGTGGTGAGGGGAGAAGGGTGTGTGTCATCGTTTATAACCCCTGTCTCTTCACAGATTAAGCAGGGCACTTTTCTTATGAAAATCCAATTCTCTCATTTGGAAGTTAAAATTACATTTAATCTCCTAACAAACAATCTCAATATCAAACATTTAATTTGCACAACAATTCCATGTGAATCTGATAACTAGAATGTGTAGACTTTCCCAGGTACAGTTTATGTCGTCCTGTCATCAGTCATAATGTCTCAGATGACAACCGAACTGACATCATATTCATTAAGTTCCAACGCATATTTCCAACTGGTTCTATTACCGAAATATGGTTCCTTTCCCCCCACTTGTTTGATGTTCCCAGACTCTCTATATTTAACAAAGGCTATTCAACAGTCCTTCAGTAGGGTGAGAGAGAGAGGGGAAGGGAGAAAGGTATTTATTGGGGGGTCATAAACCTTACCCACAGGCCAACGTCATGACAAATGTATCTTTATTTTGACCCTTGTTTATTGTTGTTACTGTTGTCCCATTGACAATAATGATTATTATCAATAATTACATATATATTGTAAATCTCCAAAGAAGCTTTTGCAATAGGTATGTACATTGTTACATCATGCCAATAAAACACATTTAATTGAATTGAAAGAGAGAGATAGAGGGAGAGAAAGAGAGAGGGAGAGCGAGAAAGAGAAAGAGATAGAGAAAGACAGAAAGAGAAAGAGATAGAGAGAGAGAGACAGAAAGAGAGACAGAAAGAAAGAGAGAGACAGAGAGAGAGACAGAAAGAGAGACAGAAAGAAAGAGAGAGACAGAGAGAGAGACAGAAAGAGAGAGAGAGACAGAAAGAGAGAGAGACAGAGAGAGAGAGACAGAGAGAGAGAGAGAGAGAGAGAGAGAGAGAGAGAGAGAGAGAGAGAGAGACAAAAAGAGAGACAAAGAGAGACAGAGAGAACTTACTATTATTGTTATTTCTATTATTATTGTTGTTTATCATTCGAAATAGTAGTGGTATGGGTAGTAAGGTGATGGCAATGATAGCAGTTTAATGATGGTGGTAGTAGTAATGCTGATGGTAGTTGTAGTACTGATGTAACGGTGAAGATGACAGCTATTTAGTTATAAGTTAGTTATAGTTTGATTTTCCATGTTTAGCTTTTTATATGTATTACATTTGTAATATATTGCTGTTATTTTTGTATTTGATTTTGAATTATTATTTGTTATTGTTTATACTTTTATTACAATGTATATTGTATACATTGTTGCTTTGGCAATATTGACCAAATGTTTTTCATGCCAATAAAGCAGCTTGAATATGAATTTGAATTTGACAGAGAGAGAGAGAGAGAGACAGAAAGAGAAGGGAGAAGAGAGAGAAAGACATAGAAAGAGAGAGAGAGAGAGAGAGACAGAGAGAGTGAGAGAGAGAGAGAAGGATCCGAGATCAGAAGGTGATTACAGGAAGATATGTGGTCTAATGCGGCTCTTACTCACTCACCACGCGGGCAGTCTTCCTGGCTCCTGATCTCCCTCAAGTTCCAGCTACTGATCGAGAGCTCAATTGATCAAATTGCAGCTCTCGTGAGTGGTGACCCGGCTGAGAGCCAACGTAGGGAAGTCTCAAGGTAGCTGTGGTTTGATGGTTGTGATGGTGACTGACTGACTGGAACAACACTGTTGTCATGGTAAGAAAATGTATCCTGATGTTATCTTGATGACCGATATAGCCTATAGTGTCACGTGTTGATTTGAGACGGCTTAGTCACATACACAGTATTGTAGGAAAGACACCTGGAGGCCGGTGATAGTCATGGTTGAGTAACGCTGTGAGAAAAATGATGATGCTCCCAGGCGGTCAAAAAACTCTATCTGTCTCTCAGCGGAACACCGGGTTGGTTCTTCTGTTGTTTTTCCTGCATCAGATAGCAGGAGGACATATTGTGTTTTTACGGTTCTTTTTACGGTTCTTTGGTTCTGAGGTGGGTTCCACTGTTCTGTCATCAGTGGAACAAAATGATGGGTGTATCCCGTTCTGTGGGTCCGCGGTGGGTTCCACTGTTCTGTCGTCAGGAGAACAAATGATGGGTGTTTACGGTTCTGTGGGTCCGCGGTGGGTTCCACTGTTCTGTCGTCAGGAGAACAAATGATGGGTGTTTACGGTTCTGTGGTTCCGCGGTGGGTTCCACTGTTCTGTCGTCAGGAGAACAAATGATGGGTGTTTACGGTTCTGTGGTTCCGCGGTGGGTTCCACTGTTCTGTCGTCAGGAGAACAAATGATGGGTGTTTACGGTTCTGTGGTTCCGCGGTGGGTTCCACTGTTATGTAATCAGAGAGACAGGAAGCTGCTAGTAAGAAGCTTGTAATGGTGGGAGTTATGGTGTTAGGAAGTGGGAACTACTGCTATTGTACTGTAGGCCTGAGGGGGAGTGGTATATGGCCAATATACCACGGCTAAGGGCTGTTCTTACTCACGATGCAACATAGTAGAATAATAGTGAAGACATCAAAACTATGAAATAACACGTTTGGAATCATGTAGTAGCCAAAACAGTGTTAAACAAATCAAAATATATTTTATATTTCAGATTCTTCAAAGTAGCCACCAATTGCCACCAGAATGCCTTGGCATTCTCTCAACAACTTCATGAGGTAGTCACCTGGAATGCATTTCAATTAACAGGTGTGACTTGCTAAAAGTTAATTTGTGGAATTTCTTTCCTTCTTAATGCATTTAAGCCAATCAGTTGTTTTGTGACAAGGCAGAGGTAGAATACAGAAGATAGCCCTAATTGGTGAAAGACCAAGTCCATATTATGGAAAGAACAGCTCAAATAAGTGAAGAGAAACGACAGTCCAACATTACTTTAAGACATGAAGGTCAGTCAATCTTGAACATTTCAAGAATTTGAAAGTTTCTTCAAGTGCAGTTGCAAAAACACGCTATGATGAAACTGGCTTACATGAGGACTGTCACAGAAAAGGATGCCCAAATGTACCTATGCTGCAGAGGATAAGTTCTTTAGAGTTACCAGCCTCAGAAATTGCAACTCAAATAAATGCTTCACAGAGTTCAAGTAACAGACACATCTCAACATCAACTGTTCAGAGGAGACTTCTGAAAAAAAATCACAACTAAAAGGACTCCAATAAGAAGAAGAGACTTCCTTGGTCCAAGAAACACAAGCAATGGACATCAGACTGGTGGAAATCTGTCCTTTAGTTTGATGAGTCAAAATTTGAGGTACCAAACGCTGTGTCTTGTGAGACGCAGAGTAGGTGAACTGATGATCTCTGCATGTGTTGTTCCCACCGTGAAGCATGGAGGAGGAGGTGTGATGGTGTGGGGGTGCTTTGCTGGTGACACTGTCTGTGATTTATTTAGAATTCAAGGCACACTTAACCAGCATGGCTACCACGGCATTCTGCAGTGACACGGCATCCAATATGGTTTGCGCCTGTTTTTCAACAGGACAATGACTCAACACACCTCCAGGGTGTGGAAGGGCTATTTGACCAAGAAGGAGAGTGATGGAGTGCTGTATCAGATGACCTGGCCTCCACAATCCCCCAACCTCAACACAATTGAGATGGTTTAGGATGAGTTGGACCACAGATTGAAGGAAAAGCAGCCAATAAGTGCTTAGCATATGTGACCCGATTCAGGAAACTAGGCGTATGTCGCAAGTCACAACCTCACAGGAGAGCTGTTTGAATGTAAAAAAATACTTATTTCATCAAAATGCGTTTTTTTGGCAGAAATGCCTTCTCAAATACGTGAACTTTCAAGTGCCTTAATATCAAACTTGTATGCCATCTGTAAATACGAATAAAATTGTTAAATTACGAGCCTTGTTGGTTTAGCCACAGAAAAAGTGAGCAACCTTCCCGCTAGCCAGGATTGGCTGAGATAATGAGTGGGCTGGACATGCCGAGAGATGAGCTTAGATTGGTCTACCATGTAGTCCACATCTGTCTATTGGAGCTGGTCAGTATGTTTAGGTAATCGTGTCGAACGCGGCTTTATATATTTTTTTATTGCGTAGTAAAACTGTATAAACCTAATGTCAAGTTAAAGTGTACTGTTAGCTAGCTAACGTTAGCTGGCTGGCTCAATAGCTAATGTTATGTGTATACTCTCCACTTTCTGGAGGACCGAGTTTTGAAATCAGTGGAATTTGAGTTGTTATTGGCTTCCCCATGTTATCGTTTGTTGTTGGCTTCCCAATGTTATCGTTTGTTGTTGGCTTGCCCATGTTATCGTTTGTTGTTGGCTTCCCAATGTTATCGTTTGTTGTTGGCTTGCCCATGTTATCTTTTGTTGTTGGCTTGCCCATGTTATTGTTTGTTGTTTGCTTCCCCATGTTATCGTTTGTTGTTGGCTTCCCCATGTTATCGATTGTTTGCTTCCCCATGTTATCGTTTCTTGTTGGCTTCCCCATGTTATCGATTGTTGTTTGCTTCCCCATGTTATCGTTTCTTGTTGGCTTCCCCATGTTATCGTTTCTTGTTTGCTTCCCCATGTTATCGTTTCTTGTTGGCTTCCCCATGTTATCGATTGTTGGCTCCACTGCTGGAAATGGATGCCATTATTTTAGCTGGGGAGCTGCTGTTGCTGTGTTGTCAGAGAACGGTAAGTGCTCCACCGCTTCCTCACTTCCTGATTTAGCCTCCAGTATTTTTTGAAGAGGCTGGGAATCTGTGTCCTCTGACAGATAATATTTATTGTGCCTTTAGTCAAGCATCTGACAGTTTCTGGATCGACGGGGTTTGGAGACAGTGGTTAGTTTAAATCTGCGATGAGCCAACTATTTTACAGATCTTTGGCAGCATCGTTGTGAGGGTGGTCACTCCCATCGGCTCTTGTGTGTACCTGAAACATATACTCCATAATAACATTAGCTAATAGTTAGGCCTACAGAACGACCAGTTATATTGTCACGGTACATTAGAATGGTTTAATAGCTAGTTAACAGTTACATACCATATGTATCCATTCACTGGTGAGCAGCTTTGTTGCACTCCTCTTTCCTCAATGTTTTAATTACGGCGTCAGACACATTGTTGCTCGTTGTGAATTCGGTGTCCTTCTGTATATTCCATGCCAGACTGAGAGGGAGGTCGATGATGTGTCGGTGCAAACAAGCTCTGAGTCCAGCGTAGCTGCTAATCCCATATTCTTCGCTATTATTAATGTTTCTCACTGAACCATAAAAGACCCGTAGAATGATGTTCAGCTGCGTTTTTTTGTTATCAAACTCACATTGTGTCCCTTTTCCTGCACAGCACTCAGTGAAGAAGGTTAAGTGCCCACTTTGTTTGTTTATTATTATTATTTGTTATTTTAGTTTCTCTCGTGTTCATCTAAATGTTTATTTTCTACATGTCGAAACTATTTTTGATGTGTCAAGGTGAAAAGGGCTAAACATCACACGGCTAAATGCTGTTTTAGCTAATCAGCATACAGTATATGCCATATACTTAACTAATCTTGTCAAAACACCATGACAGGCTGTTGGTAATATATGAGACAACAGTTAAATATTAGTAGATAACAATATTATATAAGACAAGGACACCTGACAAGGACACCTGACAAGGACACCTGACAAGGACACACTCTGGGCCTGTGTTTGAGCTATTCACTGTCATGCAATCAGAAAAAATGGATTCTGGCCACTTTCCTTAGTAACTATGGACTGCGTTGTACAAACTGAAACGGAACACAAACTAAATGGGGACACATCCACCCACCAAGAAGATCACAGATGGGACTGAACCATTCAATCTCTTTACAATGACATACAATGTACCAACCAGTCGTTTACATTGTACTGTATACCGTATAGGGTGCCAGTCAATCCATAACGTGTGTGTGTGTGTGTCTGTGTGTGTGTGTGTCTGTGTTTGTGTGTGCAGCATACGTATGTAACAGGGTTGGTATTGATTCTATTCCTATTGGTTTATTGAATTTACATATCAATATGGTGCTTTGTCATTGGTCAAGCTTGCAGATAGGGGGAGATTGTGAATGTAAATTCTTCCCAGTCTGATATTGACAATAATGCATGTTATTAAACCACTAAGGCCCTGGGGGTGTGGTCTACTGTATGGGGGTGCGGTCTACTGTCTGGGGGTGCGGTTGACTGTCTGGGGGTGCGGTCTACTGTCTGGGGGTGCGGTCGACTGTCTGGGGGTGTGGTCTACTGTATGGGGGTGCGGTCTACTGTCTGGGGGTGCGGTCGACTGTCTGGGGGTGCGGTCTACTGTCTGGGGGTGCGGTCGACTGTCTGGGGGTGCGGTCTACTGTCTGGGGGTGCGGTCGACTGTCTGGGGGTGTGGTCCACTGTCTGGGGGTGTGGTATTCTGTATGGCCAATATACCACAGCTAAGGTCTTTATCCAGGCACGACGCAAATCGAAACCCACAAAGTCCAGAGGTTCCCTATTCTATTATAAACTGGTTTCCAACTTAATTAGAGCAGAAAAAATAAATGTTTTGTCATATCCGTGGTATAGTGTCTGATATACCACGGCTTTCAGCCAATCAGCATTCAGGGCTTAAACCACCCAGTTTATAATTACGTATTTACAATGGATACACTATATACATTTCCATATATATGTGTACGGTACCTGTTACTTTTCCATATATATGTGTACGGTACCTGTTACCTTTCCATATATATGTGTACGGTACCTGTTACCTTTCCATATATATGTGTACGGTACCTGTTACCTCCATATATATGTGTACGGTACCTGTTACCTTTCCATATATATGTGTACGGTACCTGTTACCTTTCCATATATATATACCTTTCCACATATATATATATGTGTATGGTACCTGTTACCTCTCCATATATATGTGTACGGTACCTGTTACCTCTCCATATATATATATATATATATATATATATATATATGTGTATGGTACCTGTTACCTCTCCATATATATGTGTACTGTACCTGTTACCTCTCCATATATATGTGTACGGTACCTGTTACCTTTCCATATATATATACCTTTCCACATATATATATATGTGTATGGTACCTGTTACCTCTCCATATATATGTGTATGGTACCTGTTACCTCTCCATATATATGTGTACGGTATCTGTTACCTCTCCATATATATATATATATATATATATATATGTGTATGGTACCTGTTACCTCTCCATATATATGTGTACGGTACCTGTTAGATATTGGGGGCTTCCTTGCATGTGCTTTTGTTATTGCTGTGAGTTAGCTAGCACGCTCTAATTGGCAGGCTAGCTATCACGCTCTAGTTAGCTAGCACGCTCTAATTGGCAGGCTAGCTATCACGCTCTAGTTAGCTAGCACGCTCTAATTGGCAGGCTAGCTAGCACGCTCTAGTTAGCTAGCACGCTCCAATTGGCAGGCTAGCTAGCACGCTCTAGTTAGCTAGCACGCTCTAATTGGCAGGCTAGCTAGCACGCTCTAATTGGCAGGCTAGCTAGCACGCTCTAGTTAGCTAGCACGCTCCAATTGGCAGGCTAGCTAGCACGCTCTAATTGACCTTAGCTCCCTTTTCATTCAATGTTATTTTCATGGAGCTAGGCGTCCCGCTAGCAGGTCATCTTCCGGTGAACCTGGAGGGCGCGCAATTCAAATAAATAATCATACAAATGATGGATATTAAACATTTAGGTACATACAAGTGTCTTATATCGGTTAAAAGCTTCAATTCTTGTTAATCTAACTGCGCTGTCTGGTTTACAGTAAGCTTTAGAGCGAAAGCATGCCATGCGATTGTTTGAGGACGGCAGCCCATAACAAAATATTTTTCCACCGGCACAGGTTTCATAAATTCACAAATAGCGATTAAATATTCACTTACTTTTTGAAAATCTTCCTCTGATTTGTCATCCAAAGGGTCCCAGCTACAACATGTAGTGTCGTTTTGTTAGATAAAATCCTTTATATCCCAAAAAGTATGTTTATTTGGCGCCATCGATTTGAGTAATCCACTCATTCAACATGCAGAGAAATGTTTAACTTTGTTAAAACAAGTCAAATTACATTTATATTTAATCCTCAGATACCCTAAAATGTAATTAAACTATAATATTTCATAGAAGTATGTTCAATAAGAAAATTATATTAGCAGGTGTGTGTCTTCTTCGTCGCGTACACGAATTTCCAAGTCTGTGTCCCTGTGGTAAAACTCATATTTCTTCCTCGTTTTGGAAGAAACAAGCCTGAAACCTTGAACAAGGACCACTGACACCCAGTGGAAGCCATAGGAATTGCTTACTGGGAGCTAGATTGATTTTTTTCCCTATACTTTCCATTGGAAGAGCATGGGCTCTCTCCAAAAAGAATTCTGGTTATTTTTTCTTTGTATATTCTCCTACCATATCTATTGTGTTATCGTCTCCTACATTATTTTAACATTTCTACAAACTTCAGAGTGTTTTCTTTCCAATGGTACCAATTACATGCATATCCTGGCTTCAGGGCCTGAACAACAGGCAGTTTACTTTGGGCACGTCAGTCAGGTGGAAATTGAGAAAAATAGACCTTAGCCTGAAGAAGTTTCTAACAGACAAATCACTCATCTACAGCCATCAACATACTCTAGCTGAATAAACTAAGTTTGAGCCTATTCCTGGAAACATTGAACCACTGTAGTTTACATTAATTATAATTTCTAAGTGGAAGTTGGAAAAGTTATATTTGAGTGTTTCAGCGAATGGTTAGTGAGGGAGGCCCTGCTCTCTCGCTTCCACAGTTGTTTAGTTAATTTTCATTCCAATCTCCATTTCATTTCATTTCATTTCATTCCACGACCCACATGGAGTTCCAGGTCTCCGGCAGCCTCTGGAACTGCCGGTCTGCGGCCAACAAGGCAGAGTTCATCTCAGCCTATGCTACCCTCCAGTCCCTCGACTTCTTGGCGCTGACGGAAATATGGATTACCACAGAAAACACTGCTACTCCTAATGCTCTCTCCTCGTCTGAACACGTGTTCTCGCATACCCCGAGAGCATCTGGTCAGCGGGGTGGTGGCACTGGAATCCTCATCTCTCCCAAGTGGACATTCTGTCTTTCTCCCCTGACCCATCTGTCGATCTCCTCCTTTGAATTCCATGCTGTCACAGTCACTAGCCCATTCAAGCTTAACATCCTTATCATTTATCGCCCTCCAGGTTCCCTTGGAGAGTTCATCAATGAGCTTGACGCCTTGATAAGTTCCTTTCCTGAGGATGGCTCACCCCTCACAATTCTGGGTGACTTTAACCTCCCTATGTCTACATTTGACTCATTTCTCTCTGCCTCCTTCTTTCCACTCCTCTCCTCTTTTGACCTCATCCTCTCACCGTCCCCCCCTACTCACAAGGCAGGCAATATGCTTGACCTCATCTTTACTGGATGCTGTTCTTCTACTAATCTCACTGCAACTCCCCTCCAAGTCTCCGACCACTACCTTGTATCCTTTTCCCTCTCACTCTCCTCCAACACTACTCACTCTGCCCCTAATGAGATGGTATTGCGCCGTCGCAACCTTGGCTCTCTCTCTCCTGCTACTCTCCTCTTCCATCCTATCATCTCTTCCCTCTGCTCAATCCTTCTCCAACCAATCTCCTGATTTTGCCTCCTCAACCCTTCTCTCCTCCCTTTCTGCATCCTTTGACTCGCTATGTCCCCTATCCTCCCGACCGGCTCGGTCCTCCCCTCCTGCTCCGTGGCTTGACGACTCATTGTGAGCTCACAGAACAGGGCTCCGGGCAGCCGAGCGGAAATGGAGGAAAACTAGCCTCCCTGCGGACCTGGCATCTTTTCACTCCCTCTTCTCCACATTTTCTTCCTCTGTTTCTGTTTCTGCTGCTAAAGCCACTTTCTACCACTCTAAATTCCAAGCATCTGCCTCTAACCCTAGGAAGCTCTTTGCCACCTTCTCCTCCCTCCTGAATTCTCCTCCCCCTCCCCCCTCCTCCCTCTCTGCGGATTACTTTGTCAACCATTTTGAAAAGAAGGTTGACGACATCCGATCCTCGTTTGTTAAGTCAAACGACACCGCTGGTCCTGCTCACATTGCCCTACCCTATGCTTTGACCTCTTTCTCCCCTCTCTCTCCAGACGAAATCTTGCGACTTGTGACGGCTGGCCGCCCAACAACCTGCCCGCTTGACCCTATCCCCTCCTCTCTTCTCCAGACAATTTCCGGAGACCTTCTCCCTTACCTCACCTCGCTCATCAACTCATCCTTGACCGCTGGCTATGTCCCTTCCGTCTTCAAGAGAGCGAGAGTTGCACCCCTTCTCAAAAAACCTACACTCGATCTCTCCGATGTCAACAACTACAGACCAGTATCCCTTCTTTCTTTTCTCTCCAAAACTCTTGAGCGTGCCGTCCTTGGCCAGCTCTCTTGCTATCTCTCTCAGAATGACCTTCTTGATCCAAATCAGGCAGGTTTCAAGACTGGTCATTCAACTGAGACTGCTCTTCTCTGTATCACGGAGGCTCTCCGCACTGCTAAAGCTAACTCTCTCTCCTCTGCTCTCATCCTTCTAGACCTATCTGCTGCCTTTGATACTGTGAACCATCAGATCCTCCTCTCCACCCTCTCTGAGTTGAGCATCTCTGGCGCGGCTCACTCTTGGATTGCATCCTACCTGACAGGTCACTCCTACCAGGTGGCGTGGCGAGAATCCGTCTCCGCACCACGTGCTCTCACCACTGGTGTCCCCCAGGGCTCAGTTCTAGGCCCTCTCCTATTCTCGCTATACACCAAGTCACTTGGCTCTGTCATATCCTCACATGGTCTCTCCTATCATTGCTACGCAGACGACACACAATTAATCTTCTCCTTTCCCCCTTCTGATAACCAGGTGGCGAATCGCATCTCTGCATGTCTGGCAGACATATCAGTGTGGATGACGGATCACCACCTCAAGCTGAACCTCGGCAAGACGGAGCTGCTCTTCCTCCCGGGGAAGGACTGCCCATTCCATGATCTCGCCATCACGGTTGACAACTCCATTGTGTCCTCCTCCCAGAGTGCTAAGAGCCTTGACGTGACCCTGGACAACACCCTGTCGTTCTCCGCTAACATCAAGGCGGTGACCCGATCCTGTAGGTTCATGCTCTACAACATTCGCAGAGTACGACCCTGCCTCACACAGGAAGCGACGCAGGTCCTAATCCAGGCACTTGTCATCTCCCGTCTGGATTACTTAAACTCGCTGTTGGCGGGGCTCCCTGCCTGTGCCAATAAACCCCTACAACTCATCCAGAACGCCGCAGCCCGTCTGGTGTTCAACCTTCCCAAGTTCTCTCACGTCACCCTGCTCCTCCAACACACTCCACTGGCTTCCAGTTGAAGCTCGCATCTGCTACAAGACCATGGTGCTTGCCTACGGAGCTGTGAGGGGAACGGCACCTCCGTACCTTCAGGCTCTGATCAGTCCCTACACCCAAACAAGGGCATTGCGTTCATCCACCTCTGGCCTGCTCACCTCCCTACCTCTGCGGAAGCACAGTTCCCGCTCAGCCCAGTCAAAACTGTTCGCTGCTCTGGCACCCCAATCGTGGAACAAGCTCCCTCACGACGCCAGGACAGCGGAGTCAATCACCACCTTCCGGAGACACCTGAAACCCCACCTCTTTAAGGAATACCTGGGATAGGATTAAGTAATCCTTCTACCCCCCCCTACCCTCCCCCCCCAAAAAAGATATAGATGTACTATTGTAAAGTGGTTGTTCCACTGGATATCATAAGGTGAATGCACCAATTTGTAAGTCGCTCTAGATAAGAGCGTCTGCTAAATGACGTAAATGTAAATGTTACACTGGAGCATATTGGGTAATTATCTTTAGATTAATACTCACATAGATAGATAATAGATATATGAACCATGAAAACTACACTGACTGTTTGGCTGGTTGACCCACGCGGTCAAATGCTGTTTCTAGGGGGTGTTGGGGTTAGAATTACTTTAAGGGTTAGTGGTAGGAGCTAGGGTTAGGTTTAGGGTTAGGGTTCAGGTTAGGGTTAATTTCAGTTTTAGGGTTAGGGTTCAGGTTAGGGTAAGGGTAAGAGTACGGGTTAGGGTTAGGGGTTAGGGAAAATAGGATTTTGAATGGGACTGAATTGTGTGTTCTCATAAGATTAACTGTACAAGACTGTGTGTGTGTGTGTGTGTGTGTGTGTGTGTGTGTGTGTGTGTGTGTGTGTGTGTGTGTGCGTGCTTGCGTATGATACATGTGTGTGTGTGTGTGATAGCAGATAGCAGGAATATGGCTGGGGAGGGGCACGGATCCCTTTAATGGACCAGCAAAACCATAAAGATGCCAAGACAACATTAAATATTGATGTAGATGAATGGAGGAGTAGATGGATAGTTCAATGCATAATGGGTGGCTAACACCATCACTATAGATAAGTCATGTTTCATTAATCCACTCTGTTAAACACCATCACTATAGATAAGTAATGTTTTATTAATCGACTCTGTCTAAATCCCTGAACTCAATCCTATAGAAAATGTGTGTGTGTGTCACGTCCTGACCATAGTAAGATGTGATTTTCTATGGTAGAGTAGGTCAGGGCGTGACAGGGGGTGTTTTGTGTTTTTCGATTTCTATGTTTAAGTTCTAGTTTTTCTATTTCTATGTTGTTGTTTTTTTTGGGTTGATCTCCAATTGGAGGCAGCTGGTCCTTGTTGCCTCTGATTGGAGATCATATTTAAGTAGGGTTTTTTTTTCTCCACCTGTGTTTGTGGGCAGTTATTTTCTGTTTAGTCTTTGTACCTGACAGAACTGTGTTTCTGATCGTTTGCCTTTTGTTATTTTGTCTTTAGTGTTTTTGAGTTAATATCAATATGCGCACTCAACACGCTACGTTTTGGTCCCCTCTATACGACGCTCGTTACAGTGGGCAGAACTGATAAAGCATGTGTGAGCAAGGAGGCCTACAAACCTGACTCAGTTACACCAGCTCTGTCAGGAGGAATGGGCCAAAATTCACCCAACTCATTGTGGGAAGCTTGTGGAAGGCTACCCGAAACGTTTGACCCAAGTTAAACAATTTATAGGCAATGTTACCAAATACTAATTGAGTGTATGTAAACTTCTGACCCACTGGGATTGTGATGAAATAAATAAAAGCTGAAATAAATAATTCTCTCTACTATTATTCTGACATTTCACATTCTTAAAATAAAGTGTTTATCGTAACAGACCTAAGACAGGGAGTTTTTACTTGGAATTGTGAAAAACTGAGTTTAAATTTAGTTGGCTAAGGTGTACGTAAACATCCGACTTCAACTGTACCTACTCATTTACTCTCCTCAGCCTGTCCTTAGTGTGAAGGGACAACACAAAGTAGTTCTCCTCAGCCTGTCCTTAGTGTGAAGGGACTACACAAAGTAGTTCTCCTCAGCCTGTCCATAGTGTGAAGAGACTACACAAAGTAGTTCTCCTCAGCCTGTCCATAGTGTGAAGGGACTTCACAAAGTAGTTCTCCTCAGCCTGTCCTTAGTGTGAAGGGACTTCACAAAGTAGTTCTCCTCAGCCTGTCCATAGTGTGAAGAGACTTCACAAAGTAGTTCTCCTCAGCCTGTCCTTAGTGTGAAGGGACTACACAAAGTCGTTCTCCTCAGCCTGTCCAGAGTGTGAAGAGACTACACAAAGTAGTTCTCCTCAGCCTGTCCATAGTGTGAAGGGACTTCACAAAGTAGTTCATAGGTTTAATCCACAGTGCACTTTTTGTCATTCTATCTGCTTTTTCTGTCTGTCTGTCTGTCTGTCTGTCTGTCTGTCTGTCTGTCTGTCTGTCTGTCTGTCTGTCTGTCTGTCTGTCTGTCTGTCTGTCTGTCTGTCTGTCTGTCTGTCTGTCTGTCTGTCTGTCTGTCTGTCTGTCTTCCCTCAACGAGTCCCAGACAACAGCTGCACTGACAGTCTCAAACCCTCTGTCTCCTTTGATGACCTCATCCCTGGTCCCCATCCCTGGTCCTGTGTGGTAGCGGCAGTGGGTCTGTTGGTCTCTCTGGGGTGTCTGTCTGATTGACTGTATAGCCAAAGTTCCCAGGGTTCCCTGCTTTGTACCCGGCTGTTTCTCAAACAGCTCCAGGCAGCAGAGAGAAACGCCTCGGGCTGAAAAATGATAAATTAGAATAACTTTTTTTTTTTTTTTTTTTTACCAAATCAGGATATTAATGCAAGGCTGAGGCTAAGTCTGACTATGAAAGGCTCTGGAAATTTAACAAAATGTCTCTTTTATGGAGTGGAATCAAAGGACAATGTTATTGACATGAATGTGTTTGTGCTTTTGAAAGGCAATCATATGAAATAGAGAAACATCACGTTGGGATTCTTGCTGCTTCTGTGGTGTCATTTTCATGTTGGTGTTGAAGTGGCTCAATGTGTTTTCTTGTCCACATAATAACAAGTACAAATTGGGAATAGTTCCATTTTAATTGACTGCGAAATATTCCCTGAAATATATTACATGCATGTAATGCAATGAATTCGGGATATAATTATAATTTTTAAAATTATAATTAGGTTTGAGGTTTTTTGTCCCCTACGTAATTTGATAAACATTATTAAGACCTTCTCATACCATTGTATTTTTCCATAAATGTCCACGTACGTCAGGTAGTTATGTGTGTAAAAGAGCAGGGTTCACTACGTAGCTGCTTATAGAAAGTCCTTCAGAACAGAACGGCAAGGTGAGATTCCAGTGATGTGTGGAATACTAAGCTCTCAACTCCTCACCAGACCTGTATACCGTTCACATAGGGAGAGGGAGAGAGAGAGAGAGAGAGAGAGGAGAGAGAGAGAGAGAGAGAGAGAGAGAGAGAGAGAGAGAGAGAGAGAGAGAGAGAGAGAGAGAGAGAGAGAGAGAGAGAGAGAGAGAGAGAGAGAGGAGGGGAGAGAGAGAGAGGAGGAGAGGGAGGGAGAGAGAGAGAGGGAGGGGAGAGAGAGAGAGGGAGGGAGGGGAGAGAGGAGAGAGAGAGAGAGAGAGAGAGAGAGGAGAGAGAGAGAGAGAGAGAGAGGAGAGAGAAGAACGAGAGGGGGGGAAAAGAGAGAGACAGAGAGAGAGAGAGAGAGAGAGAGAGAGAAAGAGGGAGAGAGGGAGAGAGAGAGAGAGAGGGAAAGAGAGAGAGAGAGAGAGAGAGAGAAGAGAGAGAGAGAGAGACCAGTGAATCATTGTCACTGTGGTGTTCTGTTTGTATGGGCTCTCCTGTCACATAGACCTGCGATATCATCTTTCTAAGCCCCACACGATGTCGTGTGACCACGACTCGCTGACTGCTATGCGCCCCCAGACTGATGATGCAGACATACTGTAAAGACAACGTAAGGCTCTGAATTGTGCCTGATCGCTGTTGTTAGCCTTAAAACCCCTATCTCCGGGCATCACACCAAAGCCTAATAGTTTTCTCAACGCTGTACCCTTGTCCCATTCAGTAGTGGATGGGACTGACGGTGTTCACCGATGAACAGAGCATCTCGATAGAGATATGTAGATAAATACCAAGGTTACTGTAAGGGGTCATCTAAAGGTAGATGAAATTAAAGGTTATATTTTATTTATTTTATTTATTCCACATTTATTTAACCAGGTAGGCAAGTTGAGAACAAGTTCTCATTTACAACTGCGATCTGGTCAAGATAAAGCAAAGCAGTTCGACAACATACAACATCACAGAGTTACACATGGAATAAACAAAACATACAGTCAATAACAGATTAGAAAAAAAGTCTACAGTGTGTGCAAATGAGGTAAGATAAGGGA
Organism: Salmo salar; assembly: GCF_965601325.2. NCBI lineage: Eukaryota > Metazoa > Chordata > Actinopteri > Salmoniformes > Salmonidae > Salmo > Salmo salar. The sequence continues at coordinate 89,378,106 of NC_138309.1, read as the reverse complement.
GGAAAGGCAATAAAATAGGCCATAGTGGCGAGGTAATTACTAAGCAATTAAGCAATTAAACAACTTAGCAATTAAACACTGGAGTGATAGATGTGCAGAAGATAAATGTGCAAGTAGAGATACTGGGGTGCAAAGGAGCAAGATAAATAAATAAATACAGTATGGGGATGAGGTAGATTGATGGGCTATTTATAGATTGGCTATGTACAGGTGCAGTGATCTGTGAGCTGCTCTGACAGCTGGTGCTTAAAGCTAGTGAGGGAGATATGAGTCTCCAGCTTCAGCGATTTTTGCAGTTCGCTCCAGTCATTGGCAGCAGAGAACTGGAAGGAAAGGCGGCCAAAGGAGGAATTGGCTTTGGGGATGACCAGTGAGATATACCTGCTGGAGCGCGTGCTACGGGTGGGTGCTGCTATGGTGACCAGTGAGCTGAGATGAGGTGGGGCTTTACCTAGCAAATACTTATAGATGACCTGGAGCCAGTGGGTTTGGCGACGAGTATGAAGCGAGGGCCAGCCAACGAGAGCATACAGGTCACAGTGGTGGGTAGTATAAGTGGCTTTGGTGACAAAACGGATGGCACTGTGATAGACTGCATCCAATTTGTTGAGTAGAGTGTTGGAGGCTATTTTGTAAATGACATCGCCGAAGTCGAGGATCGGTAGGATAGTCAGTTTTACGAGGGTTTGTTTGGCAGCATGAGTGAAGGATGCTTTGTTGCAATATAGGAAGCCGATTCTAGATTTAATTTTGGATTGGAAATGCTTAATGTGAGTCTGGAAGGAGAGTTTACAGTCTAACCAGACACCTAATTATTTGTAGTTGTCTATATATTCTAAGTCAGAACGGTCCAGAGTAGTGATGCTGGACGGGCGGGCAGCGATCGGTTGAAGAGCATGCATTTAGTTTTATTTGCGTTTAAGAGCAGTTGGAGGCCACGGAAGGAGAGTTGTATGGCATTGAAGCTCGTCTGGAGGTTAGTTAACACAGTGTCCAAAGAAGGGCCAGAAGTATACAGAATGGTGTTGTCTGCGTGGAGGTGGATCAGAGAATCCGATCTATGTTATATATCTCTATATCTACTGTGGTGTAAAGGTTACATCTCTATGTTATGTATCTCTATATCTACTGTGGTGTAAAGGTTACATCTCTATGTTATGTATCTCTATATCTACTGTGGTGTATACACAACATCCATTATTCAGTGAAACTGACGGAAGACCGTTTCCCAACACATCTGGTTCAGGCTGGCAAGACACGTAGAATGTAAATAGCTGTGAATTTGACTAAACATGAAAAAACGATTGGTCTGCTTTGTTGTTCCGGAGCTGCGTTATAATGACGAGCTCAACGACCTGATTGATGATATCATTACCACTGATTAGCTATTATGAGACCAAATAATAATTCTTGAAACGTGTTTAACACTGATCAATACATCAATATCTCAGCTGTTTAACACCGATCAATACATCAATATCTCAGCTGATTAACACCGATCAATACATCAATATCTCAGCTGTTTAACACTCCGATCAATACATCAATATCTCAGCTGTTTAACACCGATCAATTCATCAATATCTCAGCCGATTAACACTGATCAATACATCAATATCTCAGCTGATTAACACTGATCAATACATCAATATCTCAGCTGTTTAACACTGATCAATACATCAATATCTCAGCTGTTTAACACTGATCAATATCTCACTTGTTTAACACTGATCAATACATAAATATCTCACTTGTATAACACTGATCAATACATCAATATCACACCTGTACCATCAGTATGTCCAACCAACAATGTCTCAAGTCCTTCAAAAATACTTATTTAGTTAAAACCAGTGCAAGATATCAGATGGCCGTAAGGTTCTGAACAGAAAACAAATAAAATACTACATTCTTTACATGTTTTTAACATCATATTAGCAAATCAGTCTCGTGCTGTAGGTTTGGAGTCTCTATGTTTCTATTATCACAGACATTAGGGACAGTAGTATACCTCACTGAAGTAGAGAGAGAAACAGACAGGGAGGAGGGGGGTAGAGAGAGAGAGAGAGAGAGGGGGAGGGAGAGAGAGTGCGAGAGAGGTAGGGGTGTGGAGAGAGAGGTGTAAAGAGAGGGGGAGGGGGGTAGAGAGAGAGGGGGGAGAGCGAGGGGGAAGAGAGAGAGAGAGAGAGAGACTGTGTGAGGCTGAGAGGCAGATAGAGAGAGAGGGGGAGAAAGAGAAAAGGGAGAGGGGGAGAGTGGGAGAGAGAGAGGGAGAGAGATAGAGAGAGGGAGAGAGAGAGAGGAAGGGAGAGACAGAGGGAGAGAGAGAGAGAGAGGGAGAGAGAGAGAGGAAGGAGAGAGAGAGGGAGAGAGAGAGAGAGAGGGAGAGAGAGAGCGGGAGAGAGAGAGGGAGAGAGAAGTAGAGAGGTAGTAATATGCAGTCAGAGAAAGGGAGAGAGGCAGTAACAGGAAAGGCCTGATGCAGTGTCCTGCTGAGAGCAGTAACAGGAAAGGCCTGATGCAGTGTCCTGCTGAGAGCAGTAACAGGAAAGGCCCGACGCAGTGTCCTGCTGAGAGCAGTAACAGGAAAGGCCTGATGCAGTGTCCTGCTGAGAGCAGTAACAGGAAAGGCCCGACGCAGTGTCCTGCTGAGAGCAGTAACAGGAAAGGCCTGATGCAGTGTCCTGCTGAGAGCAGTAACAGGAAAGGCCTGATGCAGTGTCCTGCTGAGAGCAGTAACAGGAAAGGCCTGATGCAGTGTCCTGCTGAGAGCAGTAACAGGAAAGGCCCGATGCAGTGTCCTGCTGAGAGCAGTAACAGGAAAGGCCCGATGCAGTGTCCTGCTGAGAGCAGTAACAGGAAAGGCCTGACGCAGTGTCCTGCTGAGAGCAGTAACAGGAAAGGCCTGATGCAGTGTCCTGCTGAGAGCAGTAACAGGAAAGGCCTGATGCAGTGTCCTGCTGAGAGCCGTAACAGGAAAGGCCTGACGCAGTGTCCTGCTGAGAGGCAGTAACAGGAAAGGCCTGATGCAGTGTCCTGCTGAGAGCAGTAACAGGAAAGGCCTGATGCAGTGTCCTGCTGAGAGCAGTAACAGGAAAGGCCTGATGCAGTGTCCTGCTGAGAGCAGTAACAGGAAAGGCCCGATGCAGTGTCCTGCTGAGAGCAGTAACAGGAAAGGCCTGACGCAGTGTCCTGCTGAGAGCAGTAACAGGAAAGGCCTGACGCAGTGTCCTGCTGAGAGCAGTAACAGGAAAGGCCTGACGCAGTGTCCTGCTGAGAGCAGTAACAGGAAAGGCCCGATGCAGTGTCCTGCTGAGAGCTCTGTCTTCTATTTGACACTACGGCTGTTTTCTTAGCTTCAACTTGACTCTCCAACTTGAGTCCAGCTGATGTTGATCCGTCTCTCTGATTTTTAACTACCTCGCTCCATGATTGGTTATGATCGTTAAGTATACATCTATAACTGTGTTGATTGGTTCGTTTTTTGTTTCGTCATGTGATAGCCTCACTTATAGTTGTCTCTTCGCTTGTAACTCCAGTACGCTGTGAGGTTTTGTGCTAGAGTGTGTGTTTGTTTGTCTGTCTGTGTCTGTGTGTGTGTGTGTGTCTGTCAGCAGAATCCAGTGAGACAGGTTGATGCGGGTGAGGAATCCATTAGCCAGATACAGAATCCATTCCTCAGTAAGACCAGCCGGAGCTGGTGGAGGCCTGGAGCCCCAGAGATAGGCCTGTCAACCAGGAGCCGGAGTGATGGAGAGGCCTCACCATGGTGTAGAAGACCCTGGCTCTCTGGCTCCCCTCTCCCCCCACGCACTGCCTGCTACTGGGGCAGGGGCTGCATGTCACCTCAACTCAACACAATCCAGATGTACTGTGCATGTGGGTGTGTGTGTGTGTGTGTGTGTGTGTGTGTGTGTGTGTGTGTGTGTGTGTGTGTGTGTGTGTGTGTGTGTGTGTGTGTGTGTGTGTGTGTGTGTGTGTGTGTGTGTTTTGTGAGCGTGTGTTCGTGTGTGTCTGTGTGTGCGAACACTAAGGCCATGGTAGTGTGCCAGTATTCACCACAGGGTCTGTACAGGAGCTGCCTGCCTGCCTGCCTGCCTGCCTGCCTGCCTGCCTGCCTGCCTGCCTGCCTGCCTGCCTGCCTGCCTCTCTCTCCAGGGCCTGGATATTTCCATTATATCAAGGGAACTGGTTGAAATTCCTTAACCCTGACAGACAGCAACATGCCTCAGCCTTCTGACCAGGAGACAGTCCCACAGGGGATCAGTCTGGACCTGTGATATCTAAGGGACATAATGTTTAAAATAATTAATACTAATAAAAAAATGTCAAGTAGCTTGCTCCTCGTTAAGTAGATTTAAATACATGTATATCCATTGTAACAACATTGTTTTTATAGATTTTGTTCGTTAACAATTAATTATTCTAATTTCTCCTGGTTAGCCTATTGTCTGCAAAGGTTGTTACATTGTAACTAGGTAGTAATTCTAAAGGTTATACTGGGGTTCACATTAAGTGGCTTCAAGTATATTCTACGTAGGTCAATTTAAATAAATACATTATTCACATGACTGGGAATACAGATATATATCGGTTGGTCCCAGATGCCTTAAAAACAAAAAAGGTAGGGGGCGTGGATCAGAAAACCAGTCCGTATCTGGTGTGACCACGATTTGTCTCATGCAGCGAGACACATCTCCTTCACATAGAGTTGATCAGACTGTTGATTGTGGCCTGTGGAATGTTGTCTCACTCCTCTTCAATGGCTTGTTTGAAGTTGCTGGATATTGGCAGGAACTGGAACACGCTGTCGTACACGTTAATGCATAGTAGAGGTCGACCGATTAATCCGGAATGGCCGATTAATTAGGGCCAACTTCAAGTGTTCATAACAATCGGTAAATCGGTATTTTTGGCCACCGATTTGCCGTTTAAAAAAAAATAATTTTTACACCTTTATTTAACTGGGCAGATTAAGAACACATTCTTATTTTCAATGACGGCCTAGAAACGGGGGTTAACTGCCTTGTTCAGGGGGGATTCGGGGATTCTTTTTGCAACCTTCCGGTTACTAGTCCAACGCTCTAACCACCTGCCTTACATTGCACTCCACGAGGAGCCTGCATGGCAGGCTGACTACCTGTTACACGAGGGCAGCAAGAAGCCAAGGTAAGTTGCTAGCTAGCATTAAACTTATCTTATAAAAACGATCAATCTTAACATAATCACTAGTTAACTACACATGGTTGATGATATTACCAATAATAAACACGACAGCAACAGTTTTGCAGGCACACAAAACGCATTGCAAAAACAACTACCCACAACTCCAAAGAAAAACACACACTCCTATATAGGACTCCCAATCAAAGGCAACTCAACACCCCTGCCTTCAATTGGGAGTCCTAATCACCAACACAACACTTAACACACAAAAAACCTGCCACGTCCTGACCAAAACTAATACAATACCTCCCTCTGCTGGTCAGGACGTGACAGTACCCCCCCCCTCAAGGTGCAGACCCCGGAATGCACCTAAAAAACGAAAACACACAAAAAAATCCCAATACCCCAACAAAACCAATAAACACTAACCCCTTAACAATAAGGGAGGGAAGGGAGGGTGGCTGCCGTCAACGACGGCACTGTGCTACACCCTCCCTCCCCAACCCACCTATCCTGGAGATGGCTCAGGTGCGGGACGTGGACCTCGCTCCACCTTCGGCGTTGCCCACTTCGGTGGCGCCGATAGCTGTGCCGGGCAGACGGGCCACTCGGGCTGACCCTGGCAGACGGACCATTCTGGCTGGACCGGAGGACAAGCGGGCCACTCGGGCTGGGCCGGAGGACAGGCGGGCCACTCGGGCTGGGCCGGAGGACAGGCGGGCCACTCGGGCTGGGCCGGAGGACAGGCGGGCCACTCGGGCTGGGCCGGAGGACAGGCGGGCCACTCGGGCTGGGCCGGAGGACAGACGGGGCACCCTGGCAGATCCGGGCAGTCGGGCCACTCTGGCAGCTCCGGGCAGTCGGGCCACTCTGGCAGCTCCGGGCAGTCGGGCCACTCTGGCAGCTCCGGGCAGTCGGGCCACTCTGGCAGCTCCGGGCAGTCGGGCCACTCTGGCAGCTCCGGGCAGTCGGGCCACTCTGGCAGCTCCGGGCAGTCGGGCCACTCTGGCATCTCCGGGCAGACGGGCCACTCTGGCAGCTCCTGACTAGCGGGCGGCTCTGGCGGCTCCTGACTGCGGGCGGCTCTGGCGCTCCTGACTGGCGGGCGGCTCTGGCGACTCATGACTGGCGGGCAGCTCTGGCGACTCTTGACTGGCGGGCAGCTCTGGCGACTCTTGACTGGCGGGCAGCTCTGGCGACTCTTGACTGGCGGGCAGCTCTGGCGACTCTTGACTGGCGGGCAGCTCTTGTGACTCTTGACTGGCGGGCAGCTGTGGTGACTCTTGACTGGCGGGCAGCTCTGGTGACTCTTGACTGGCGGGCAGCTCTGGCGACTCTTGACTGGCGAGGCTGGGCTGACGCACTAGACGCCTGATGCGTGGGGCTGGTACTGAACGTGCCAGCCTGGAGACACGCACCTCCATGCTAGTGCGTATAGCGGGAAACACCGGACCGTAGAGGCGCACTGGCGGTCTTGAGCGCAGGGTTGGCATCACCCCGTCCGGCTCGATGCTCACCTCGCCCTGGCTCATGCGGGGCGCTGGTACTGTGCCTACCAGCCTGAAAATCCCAGGCCTCACCACAGCCCCAACCCCAAAGCACAGGACCTGTCCAGTCTGTCTCTGCCCTACAAGGGTACGGGGAGCTGGCCTGGGGCTCCAATCTCGCCCCACCAAACAGCCCTTGTGCCCCCCCCAAAAAAAATCTTAGGGCTGCCTGTCGGGTTCCCTTAGCTCCCTTAACTTGTCCTCCCAGAATCTTCGCTCATCCTGCCAAGTCCATCCATCCACGCTGTTCTCCTGTGGCTCCCTCCTCTTCCGCTGCTTGGTCCTTTTGTGGTGGGTAGTTCTGTAAGGCTTGTCGTTAGGAATGGACCAAAGCGCAGCGGATATGTGGATACTCATAGTTTTTAATAAACTCAAGTAAAGCATCCACAGGAAAACCAACAATAAACACGACAGCAACAGTTTTGCAGGCACACAAAACGCAGTGCAAAAACAACTACCCACAACCCCAAAGAAAAACACACACTCCTATATAGGACTCCCAATCAAAGGCAACTCAACACACCTGCCTTCAATTGGGAGTCCTAATCACCAACACAACACTTAACACACAAAAAACCTGCCACGTCCTGACCAAAACTAATACAGTACCTCCCTCTGCTGGTCAGGACGTGACAAGCAGTTTGGGCCGCCTGGCTCATTGCGGACTGTGTGAAGTCCATTTATTCCTAACAAAGGCCGTAATTAATTTGCCAGAATTGTACATAATTATGACATAACATTGAAGGTTGTGCAATGTAACAGCAATATTTAGACTTAGGGATGCCACCCGTTAGATAAAATACGGAATGGTTCTATATTTCACTGAAATAATAAACGTTTTGTTTTCGAAATGATAGTTTCCGGATTCGACCATATTAATGACCAAAGGCTCGTATTTCTGTGTGTTATTATGTTATAATGAAGTCTATGATTTGATATTTGATAGAGCAGTCTGACTGAGCGGTGGTAGGCAGCAGCAGCTCGTAAGCATTCATTCAAACAGCATCTTTGTGCGTTTTGCCAGCAGCTCTTCGCAGCTCTTCTTCAAGCATTGCGCTGTTTATGACTTCAAGCCTATCAACTCCCAAGATTAGGCTGGTGTAACCGATGTGAAATGGCTAGCTAGTTAGCGGGGTGCGCGCTAATAGCGTTTCAAACGTCACTCGCTCTGAGACTTGGAGATGTTGTTCCCCTTGCTCTACATGGGTAACGCTGCTTCGTGGCTGTTGTCGGTGTGTTCCTGGTTCGAGCCCAGGTAGGAGCGAGGAGAGGGACGGAAGCTATACTGTTACACTGGCAATACTAAAGTGCCTATAAGAACATCCAATAGTCAAAGGTATATGAAATACATATCGTATAGAGAGAAATAGTCCTATAATTCCTGTAATAACTACAACCTAAAACTTCTTACCTGGGAATATTGAAGACTCATGTTAAAAGGAACCACCAGCTTTCATATGTTCTCATGTTCTGAGCAAGGAACTTAAACGTTAGCTTTTTTACATGGCACATATTGCACTTTTACTTTCTTCTCCAACACTGTGTTTTTGCATTATTTAAACCAAATTGAACATGTTTCATTATTTATTTGAGGCTAAATTGATAGTATTTATGAATTATATTAAGTTAAAATAAGTGTTCATTCAGTATTGTTGTAATTGTCATTATTACAAATAAATAAATAAATCGGCAGATTAATCGGTAGCGCCTTTTTGGTCCTCCAATAATCGGTATCGGCGTTGAAAAATCATAAGCGGTCGAGCTCTAATGCAGAGCATCCCAAACATGCTCAATGGGTGACATGTCTGGTGAGTATGCAGAGCTGGGACATTTTCTACTTCCAGGAATAGTGTAGAAGCCGAATGTGGAGTTCATGGGCTGGTCACACTTGGTCTCTGGTTGTGAGGCCGGTTGGTCTGACTCCAAATACTCTAAAATGTTGTTGGAGGCGGCTTATGGTAGAGAAATTAACATTACATTATCTGGCAACAGCTCTGGTGGACATTCCTGAAGTCAGTGGTGGAAAAAGTACCCAATTGTCAAATGAAAAAGTGAAAGTCACCCAGTAAAATACCCAGTAAAATACCTAGTAAAATACCCATTAAAATACCTAGTAAAATACCCAGTAAAATACCCAGTAAAATAAAAGTAAAATAAAATACTACTAAAACTAAAAACGTATTTGATCTTACTTTATCAAAGTAAACATAATTGTTAAAATATAGTTAAGTATAAAGAGTAAAAGTATAAATCATTAGGAATTCCTTATATTAAGCAAACCAGACGGCACCATTTAAAAATATATATACATGTTTTACGCATAGCCAGGGGGCACACTCCAACACTCAGACCTCATTTACAAATGAAGCATTTGTGTTAAGTGAGTCTGCCAGATCATAGGCAGTAGGGATGACCAGGGATGTTCACCTGATAAGTGAATGAATTTCACAATTTTCCTGTCCTGCTAAGAATTCAAAATGTAACGAGTACTTTTGTGTGTCAGGGAAAATGTATGGAGTAAAAAAGTACATTATTTTCTTAAGGAATGTAGTGAAGTAAAAGTAAAAGTAGTCAAAAATATAAATAGTAAAGTACAGATACCCCAGAAAATGACTTAAGTAGTACTGTAAAGTATTTCTACTGAAGTACTTTACACCACTGCCTACAGTAAGCATGCCAACTGCACACTCCCTCACTATTTGAGACATCTGTGGTATTGTGTTGTGTAACAAAACTTCACATTTTAGGGTGGCCTTTTATTGTCCCCAGCACAAGGTGCACCTGTGTAATGATCATGCTGTTTAAATCAGGTTCTTGATATGCCACACCTGTCAGGTGGATGGATTATCTCGGCAAAGAAGAAACGCTCACTAACAGGGATGTAAACAAATTTTGTACACACAATTTGAGATAAATAAAAAAAAATTGTTTGTTCGTATGGAACATTTCTGGGATGTTTTATTTCAGCTCATGAAACATGAGACCAACACTTTACATGTTGCGTTTATATTTTTCGTTCAGCATAAATTGAACACGACCAGTAGGTAATGACAGGGTGTTCCTTGTTATAATTGTTGTCACCAGTTTCAAATGTATTTTTTCAACCCCTCGTATTACATGTGGATTCGATGGTAGTGGCACTTTGAAGTTACGCGTAGCAAAGATCACATTTTGGTTTAATGTTATTAACATGGTGATTTCCACAGGTGATACAAAAAAAAAAACAGGTAATAATATCATTAATTAAAACATGTGTAATAACCTTCAGCAAGAGGATGTGTAATTACTCCTTGTTCCGATTATGTAATAACTGTGTTACCATAGTAACACTATACCTTGTTAATAGAGTTATTACTGTGAAATAACATGGAGTCCATTCTATAGTTATTAATGAGGCTATGTATCTAAAAACACTTTCTACATTAATGAATTAATTCGACCATGATTGTGGATAAGCCCGAATGAATTGTGAATAATGATGAGTGTGAAAGGTACAGAGGGTCAAAGTTCATAAGACATAATAACCTTTCAACCAATAACAAGGGAGAGGTTATGAGCTGTAACTTTCTCTCTCTCGTCATTATTCACGATTCATTCAGGCTTATCCGTAATCACGGTCGCGTCCACATTAACGTAGAAAGTGTTTTGAAACACATTACATTCTAAATTATATTTAAAGTGACTCCAAAAATGACACAATACATTATTTACCATTAATTTATTTATTTGTCACAAAATAATCTGAACAAACTGCGAATGAACGCATCACAAGCTCACTGTAGATATTGAGTGTTAGAAATATGGGACCAAATACTATTGCCCACCTTGTTTATATTTATGTTTAGGGTTGTCTATCATTTTGACACCTACCTTTTTGAAAAAACAAAATGATA
>NC_138309.1:89275000-89365000 GCF_965601325.2 Salmo salar | reverse complement strand
ACCTTAAACACCTGGAATTAATTACAATGTTAACCTTTGGAGTTTTTTCTGTTTTAACCCTGTAACCATGGGGAATTAAGCCTGTAACCATGGGGAATTAACCCTGTAACCATGGGGAATTAACCCTGTAACCATGAGGAATTAACCCTGTAACCATGGGGTATTAACCCTGTAACCATGAGGAATTAAGCCTGTAACCATGGGGAATTAACCCTGTAACCATGGGGAATTAACCCTGTAACCATGAGGAATTAACCCTGTAACCATGGGGAATTAACCCTGTAACCATGGGGAATTAAGCCTGTAACCATGAGGAATCAAGCCTGTAACCATGGGGAATTAAGCCTGTAACCATGGGGAATTAAGCCTGTAACCATGGGGAATTATGTCTTTAAAAAAGCAGTTTATCCATAATATGTCGAATTTGGAAACTATGAGATGTTGTTGTGTGATGTGCTTGGAAAAGATGCTAAAGTCACATTTGTGTCTAAGAGTGACGTTCCCTCTCTCTCTCTCTCCTCCTCCTGCAATCACTTCTCTCTCTCTCTCTCTCGCTCCTCCTCCTGCAATCACTTCTCTCTCTCTGTCTCTCTCTCTCTCTCTCTCTCTCTCTCTCTCTCTCTCTCTCTCTCTCTCTCCTCTCTCTCTCTCTCTCTCCTCCTGCTCTGTTTGTAGACCCAGAACCTTTTCCCACCAACTGAACAAGGATTAATTCAGTAGCAGGATAGGCAATTAGATTTAGAAAATGTAATGCTCAAATGAAAAATGCATTTGGTAAATTCCCCAACATTGTAAGGGAAAAGGTTGGGAACCCCTGGGGAAGATTAACATTGAAATGCTGACAGGTCGATTTCCAAAAATGCAGAGCTCAGAACAAAGAATATAAATTAAGTAAAATATGTAGTAGATACAGTATGTATAGGTAGTAGATACAGTATGTATCCATAGGTAGTAGATACAGTATGTATAGGTAGTAGATACAGTATGTATAGGTAGTAGATACAGTATGTATAGGTAGTAGATACAGTATGTATAGGTAGAAGATACAGTATGTATCCATGGGTAGTAGATACAGTATCTATCGGTAGTAGATACAGTATCTATAGGTAGTAGATACAGTATCTATAGGTAGTAGATACATTATCTATAGGTAGTAGATACAGTATCTATAGGTAGTAGATACAGTATCTATAGGTAGTAGATACAGTATGTATAGGTAGTAGATACAGTATCTATAGGTAGTAGATACAGTATGTATAGGTAGTACATTCAGTATGTATAGGTAGTAGATACAGTATCTATAGGTAGTAGATACAGTATCTATAGGTAGTAGATACAGTATGTATAGGTAGTAGATACAGTATCTATTGGTAGTAGATACAGTATGTATAGGTAGTAGATACATTATCTATAGGTAGTAGATACAGTATGTATCTATAGGTAGTAGATACAGTATCTATAGGTAGTAGATACAGTATCTATAGGTAGTAGATACAGTATGTATCTATAGGTAGTAGATACAGTATGTATAGGTAGTAGATATAGTATGTATCTATAGGTAGTAAATACAGTATGTATATATAGGTAGTAGATACAGTATGTATAGGTAGTAGATACAGTATCTATAGGTAGTAGATACAGTATCTACAGGTAGTAGATACAGTATCTATAGGTAGTAGATACAGTATCTATAGGTAGTAGATACAGTATGTATAGGTAGTAGATACAGTATGTATAGGTAGTAGATACAGTATCTATAGGTAGTAGTAGATACAGTATCTATAGGTAGTAGATACAGTATCTATAGGTAGTAGATACAGTATGTATAGGTAGTAGATACAGTATCTATAGGTAGTAGATACAGTATCTATAGGTAGTAGATACAGTATCTATAGGTAGTAGATACAGTATGTATGTATAGGTAGTAGATACAGTATCTACAGGTAGTAGATACAGTATCTATAGGTAGTAGATACAGTATGTATAGGTAGTAGATACAGTATGTATAGGTAGTAGATATAGTATGTAAAGGTAGTAGATACAGTATGTATAGGTAGTAGATACAGTATGTATAGGTAGTAGATACAGTATCTACAGGTAGTAGATACAGTATGTATAGGTAGTAGATATAGTATGTATCTATAGGTAGTAGATACAGTATGTATAGGTAGTAGATACAGTATCTATAGGTAGTAGATACAGTATCTATAGGTAGTAGTAGATACAGTATGTATCGATAGGTAGTAGATACAGTATCTACAGGTAGTAGATACAGTATGTACAGGTAGTAGATACAGTATGTATAGGTAGTAGATACAGTATGTATCTATAGGTAGTAGATACAGTATGTATCTATAGGTAGTAGATACAGTATGTACAGGTAGTAGATATAGTATATATAGGTAGTAGATATAGTATGTATCTATAGGTAGTAGATATAGTATAAATAGGTAGTAGATACAGTATCTATAGGTAGTAGATACAGTATCTATAGGTACTAGATACAGTATGTATAGGTAGTAGATACAGTATGTATAGGTAGTAGATACAGTATGTATCCATGGGTAGTAGATACAGTGTGTATCTATAGGTAGTAGATACAGTATGTATCTATAGGTAGTAGATACAGTATGTATCTATAGATAGTAGATACAGTATCTATAGGTAGTAGATACAGTATCTATAGGTAGTAGATACAGTATCTATAGGTAGTAGATACAGTATGTATAGGTAGTAGATACAGTATGTATAGGTAGTAGATACAGTATGTATCTATAGGTAGTAAATACAGTATGTATATATAGGTAGTAGATACAGTATGTATAGGTAGTAGATACAGTATCTATTGGTAGTAGATACAGTATGTATAGGTAGTAGATACTGTATCTATAGGTAGTAGATACAGTATGTATCTATAGGTAGTAGATACAGTATCTATCTATAGGTAGTAGATACAGTATCTATAGGTAGTAGATACAGTATCTATAGGTAGTAGATACAGTATCTATAGGTAGTAGATACAGTATCTATAGGTAGTAGATACAGTTTGTATCTATAGGTAGTAGATACAGTTTGTATCTATAGGTAGTAGATACAGTATGTATCTAGAGATAGTAGATACAGTATGTATAGGTAGTAGATACATTATGTATCTATAGGTAGTAGATACAGTATGTATAGGTAGTAGATACAGTATCTACAGGTAGTAGATATAGTATATATAGGTAGTAGATATAGTATGTATCTATAGGTAGTAGATATAGTATCTATAGGTAGTAGATACAGTATCTATAGGTAGTAGATACAGTATCTATAGGTAGTAGATACAGTATGTATAGGTAGTAGATACAGTATGTATCCATGGGTAGTAGATACAGTATCTATAGGTAGTAGATACAGTATGTATCTATAGGTAGTAGATACAGTATGTATCTATAGGTAGTAGATACTGTATCTATAGGTAGTAGATACAGTATCTATAGGTAGTAGATACAATATCTATAGGTAGTAGATACAGTATATATAGGTAGTAGATACAGTATGTATATATAGGTAGTAGATAAAGTATGTATCTATAGGTAGTAGATACAGTATGTATAGGTAGTAGATACAGTATCTATAGGTAGTAGATACAGTATCTATAGGTAGTAGATACAGTATATATAGGTAGTAGATACAGTATGTATATATAGGTAGTTGATACAGTATGTATCCATGGGTAGTAGATACAGTATCTATAGGTAGTAGATACAGTATCTATAGGTAGTAGATACAGTATCTATAGGTAGTAGATTCAGTATGTATAGGTAGTAGATACAGTATGTATAGGTAGTAGATACAGTATGTATAGGTAGTAGATACAGTATGTATAGGTAGTAGATACAGTATGTATAGGTAGTAGATATAGTATGTATCTATAGGTAGTAAATACAGTATGTATAGGTAGTAGATATAGTATGTATCTATAGGTAGTAAATACAGTATGTATATATAGGTAGTAGATACAGTATGTATAGGTAGTAGATACAGTATCTATAGGTAGTAGATACAGTATGTATAGGTAGTAGATACAGTATCTATAAGTAGTAGATACAGTATGTATCTATAGGTAGTAGATACAGTATCTATAGGTAGTAGATACAGTATGTACAGGTAGTAGATACAGTATGTATAGGTAGTAGATATAGTATGTATCTATAGGTAGTAGATATAGTATGTATCTATAGGTAGTAAATACAGTATGTATATATAGGTAGTAGATACAGTATGTATAGGTAGTAGATACAGTATCTATTGGTAGTAGATACAGTATGTATAGGTAGTAGATACATTATCTATAGGTAGTAGATACAGTATTTATCTATAGGTAGTAGATACAGTATCTATAGGTAGTAGATACAGTATCTATAGGTAGTAGATACAGTATCTATAGGTAGTAGATACAGTATGTATCTATAGGTAGTAGATACAGTATGTATAGGTAGTAGATATAGTATGTATCTATAGGTAGTAAATACAGTATGTATATATAGGTAGTAGATACAGTATGTATAGGTAGTAGATATAGTATCTATAGGTAGTAGATACAGTATCTACAGGTAGTAGATACAGTATCTATAGGTAGTAGATACAGTATCTATAGGTAGTAGATACAGTATGTATAGGTAGTAGATACAGTATGTATAGGTAGTAGATACAGTATCTATAGGTAGTAGATACAGTATCTATAGGTAGTAGATACAGTATGTATCTATAGGTAGTAGATACAGTATGTATCTATAGGTAGTAGATACAGTATCTATAGGTAGTAGATACAGTATCTATAGGTAGTAGATACAGTATCTATAGGTAGTAGATACAGTATGTATAGGTAGTAGATACAGTATCTACAGGTAGTAGATACAGTATCTATAGGTAGTAGATACAGTATGTATAGGTAGTAGATACAGTATGTATAGGTAGTAGATATAGTATGTAAAGGTAGTAGATACAGTATGTATCTATAGGTAGTAGATACAGTATGTATAGGTAGTAGATACAGTATCTACAGGTAGTAGATATAGTATATATAGGTAGTAGATATAGTATGTATCTATAGGTAGTAGATATAGTATATATAGGTAGTAGATACAGTATCTATAGGTAGTAGATACAGTATCTATAGGTAGTAGATACAGTATCTATAGGTAGTAGATACAGTATGTATAGGTAGTAGATACAGTATCTATAGGTAGTAGATACAGTATCTATAGGTAGTAGTAGATACAGTATGTATCTATAGGTAGTAGATACAGTATCTATAGGTAGTAGATACAGTATCTACAGGTAGTAGATACAGTATGTATAGGTAGTAGATATAGTATGTAAAGGTAGTAGATACAGTATGTATCTATAGGTAGTAGATACAGTATGTATAGGTAGTAGATATAGTATATATAGGTAGTAGATATAGTATGTATCTATAGGTAGTAGATATAGTATAAATAGGTAGTAGATACAGTATCTATAGGTAGTAGATACAGTATCTATAGGTACTAGATACAGTATGTATAGGTAGTAGATACAGTATGTATAGGTAGTAGATACAGTATGTATCCATGGGTAGTAGATACAGTGTGTATCTATAGGTAGTAGATACAGTATGTATCTATAGGTAGTAGATACAGTATGTATCTATAGATAGTAGATACAGTATCTATAGGTAGTAGATACAGTATCTATAGGTAGTAGATACAGTATCTATAGGTAGTAGATACAGTATGTATAGGTAGTAGATACAGTATGTATAGGTAGTAGATACAGTATGTATCTATAGGTAGTAAATACAGTATGTATATATAGGTAGTAGATACAGTATGTATAGGTAGTAGATACAGTATCTATTGGTAGTAGATACAGTATGTATAGGTAGTAGATACTGTATCTATAGGTAGTAGATACAGTATGTATCTATAGGTAGTAGATACAGTATCTATCTATAGGTAGTAGATACAGTATCTATAGGTAGTAGATACAGTATCTATAGGTAGTAGATACAGTATGTATAGGTAGTAGATACAGTATCTACAGGTAGTAGATATAGTATATATAGGTAGTAGATATAGTATGTATCTATAGGTAGTAGATATAGTATCTATAGGTAGTAGATACAGTATCTATAGGTAGTAGATACAGTATCTATAGGTAGTAGATACAGTATGTATAGGTAGTAGATACAGTATGTATCCATGGGTAGTAGATACAGTATCTATAGGTAGTAGATACAGTATGTATCTATAGGTAGTAGATACAGTATGTATCTATAGGTAGTAGATACTGTATCTATAGGTAGTAGATACAGTATCTATAGGTAGTAGATACAATATCTATAGGTAGTAGATACAGTATATATAGGTAGTAGATACAGTATGTATATATAGGTAGTAGATAAAGTATGTATCTATAGGTAGTAGATACAGTATGTATAGGTAGTAGATACAGTATCTATAGGTAGTAGATACAGTATCTATAGGTAGTAGATACAGTATATATAGGTAGTAGATACAGTATGTATATATAGGTAGTTGATACAGTATGTATCCATGGGTAGTAGATACAGTATCTATAGGTAGTAGATACAGTATCTATAGGTAGTAGATACAGTATCTATAGGTAGTAGATTCAGTATGTATAGGTAGTAGATACAGTATGTATAGGTAGTAGATACAGTATGTATAGGTAGTAGATACAGTATGTATAGGTAGTAGATACAGTATGTATAGGTAGTAGATATAGTATGTATCTATAGGTAGTAAATACAGTATGTATATATAGGTAGTAGATACAGTATGTATAGGTAGTAGATACAGTATCTATAGGTAGTAGATACAGTATGTATAGGTAGTAGATACAGTATCTATAAGTAGTAGATACAGTATGTATCTATAGGTAGTAGATACAGTATCTATAGGTAGTAGATACAGTATGTACAGGTAGTCGATACAGTATGTATAGGTAGTAGATATAGTATGTATCTATAGGTAGTAGATATAGTATGTATCTATAGGTAGTAAATACAGTATGTATATATAGGTAGTAGATACAGTATGTATAGGTAGTAGATACAGTATCTATTGGTAGTAGATACAGTATGTATAGGTAGTAGATACATTATCTATAGGTAGTAGATACAGTATTTATCTATAGGTAGTAGATACAGTATCTATAGGTAGTAGATACAGTATCTATAGGTAGTAGATACAGTATCTATAGGTAGTAGATACAGTATGTATCTATAGGTAGTAGATACAGTATGTATAGGTAGTAGATATAGTATGTATCTATAGGTAGTAAATACAGTATGTATATATAGGTAGTAGATACAGTATGTATAGGTAGTAGATATAGTATCTATAGGTAGTAGATACAGTATCTACAGGTAGTAGATACAGTATCTATAGGTAGTAGATACAGTATCTATAGGTAGTAGATACAGTATGTATAGGTAGTAGATACAGTATGTATAGGTAGTAGATACAGTATCTATAGGTAGTAGATACAGTATCTATAGGTAGTAGATACAGTATGTATCTATAGGTAGTAGATACAGTATGTATCTATAGGTAGTAGATACAGTATCTATAGGTAGTAGATACAGTATCTATAGGTAGTAGATACAGTATCTATAGGTAGTAGATACAGTATGTATAGGTAGTAGATACAGTATCTACAGGTAGTAGATACAGTATCTATAGGTAGTAGATACAGTATGTATAGGTAGTAGATACAGTATGTATAGGTAGTAGATATAGTATGTAAAGGTAGTAGATACAGTATCTACAGGTAGTAGATATAGTATATATAGGTAGTAGATATAGTATGTATCTATAGGTAGTAGATATAGTATATATAGGTAGTAGATACAGTATCTATAGGTAGTAGATACAGTATGTATAGGTAGTAGATACAGTATGTATCCATGGGTAGTAGATCCAGTATCTATAGGTAGTAGATACAGTATGTATCTATAGGTAGTAGATACAGTATGTATCTATAGGTAGTAGATACAGTATGTATCTATAGGTAGTAGATACAGTATGTATCTATAGGTAGTAGATACAGTATCTATAGGTAGTAGATACAGTATCTATAGGTAGTAGATACAGTATCTATAGGTAGTAGATACAGTATGTATAGGTAGTAGATACAGTATGTATAGGTAGTAGATACAGTATGTATCTATAGGTAGTAAATACAGTATGTATATATAGGTAGTAGATACAGTATGTATAGGTAGTAGATACAGTATCTATTGGTAGTAGATACAGTATGTATAGGTAGTAGATACTGTATCTATAGGTAGTAGATACAGTATGTATCTATAGGTAGTAGATACAGTATCTATAGGTAGTAGATACAGTATCTATAGGTAGTAGATACAGTATCTATAGGTAGTAGATACAGTATCTATAGGTAGTAGATACAGTTTGTATCTATAGGTAGTAGATACAGTATGTATAGGTAGTAGATATAGTATGTAAAGGTAGTAGATACAGTATGTATCTATAGGTAGTAGATACAGTATGTATAGGTAGTAGATACAGTATCTACAGGTAGTAGATATAGTATATATAGGTAGTAGATATAGTATGTATCTATAGGTAGTAGATATAGTATCTATAGGTAGTAGATACAGTATCTATAGGTAGTAGATACAGTATCTATAGGTAGTAGATACAGTATGTATCCATGGGTAGTAGATACAGTATCTATAGGTAGTAGATACAGTATCTATAGGTAGTAGATACAGTATGTATCTATAGGTAGTAGATACAGTATGTATCTATAGGTAGTAGATACAGTATCTATAGGTAGTAGATACAGTATCTATAGGTAGTAGATACAGTATCTATAGGTAGTAGATACAATATCTATAGGTAGTAGATACAGTATATATAGGTAGTAGATACAGTATGTATATATAGGTAGTAGATACAGTATGTATCTATAGGTAGTAGATACAGTATGTATAGGTAGTAGATACAGTATCTATAGGTAGTAGATACAGTAATCAAATCAATCAAATCAAATCAAATTTATTTTTATATAGCCCTTCGTACATCAGCTGATATTCTCAAAGTGCTGTACAGAAACCCAGCCTAAAACCCCAAACAGCAAGCAAAGCATGTGAAAGAAACACGGTGGCTAGGAAAAACTCCCTAGGAAAAACTCCCTAGAAAGGTCAAAAACCTAGGAAGAAACCTAGAGAGGAACCAGGCTATGAGGGGTGGCCAGTCCTCTTCTGGCTGTGCAGGGTGGATATTATAACAGAACATGGTCAAAATGTTAAAATGTTAAAATGTTCATAAATGACCAGCATGGTCAAATAATAATAATCATAGTAGTTGTCGAGGGTGCAGCAAGCACGTCCGGTGAACAGGTCAGGGTTCCATAGCCGCAGGCAGAACAGTTGAAACTGGAGCAGCAGCACGGCCAGGTGGACTGGGGACAGCAAGGAGGAGTCATACCAGGTAGTCCTGAGGCATGGTCCTAGGGCTCAGGTCATCCGAGAGAAAGACAGAAAGAGAGAAAGAGAGAATTAGAGAGAGCATATTTAAATACACACAGGACACCGGATAAGACAAGAGAAATACTCCAGATGTAACAGACTGACCCTAGCCCCCCGACACATAAACTACTGCAGCATAAATACTGGAGGCTGAGACAGGAGGGATCAGAAGACACTGTGGCCCCATCCGATGATACCCCCGGACAGGGCCAAACAGGCAGGATATAACCCCACCCACTTTGCCAAAGCACAGCCCCCACACCACTAGAGGGATGTCTCCAACCACCAACTTACCGTCCTAAGACAAGGCCGAGTATAGCCCACAACGATCTCCGCCATGGCACAACCCAAGGGGGGGGGGGGGGCGCCAACCCAGACAGGAAGACCACGTCAGTGACTCAACCCACTCAAGTGACGCACCCCTCCCATGGACGGCATGGAAGAACACCAGTAGGCCAGTGACTCAGCCTCTGTAAAAGGGTTAGAGGCAGAGAATCCCAGTGGAAAGAGGGGAACCGGCAAGGCAGAGACAGCAAGGGCGGTTCGTTGCTCCAGCCTTTCCGTTCACCTTCACACTCCTGGGCCAGACTATACTTAATCATAGGACCTACTGAAGAGATAAGTCTTCAGTAAAGACTTAAAGGTTGAGACTGAGTCTGCGTCTCTCACATTGGTAGGCAGACCATTCCATAAAAATGGAGCTCTATAGGAGAAAGCCCTACCTCCAGCCGTTTGCTTAGAAATTCTAGGGACAATTAGGAGGCCTGCGTCTTGTGACCGTACCGTACGTGTAGGTATGTACGGCAGGACCAAATCGGAAAGATAGGTAGGAGCAAGCCCATGTAATGCTTTGTAGGTTAGCAGTAAAACCTTGAAATCAGCCCTTGCCTTAACAGGAAGCCAGTGTAGGGAGGCTAACACTGGAGTAATATGATCAAATTTTTTGGTTCTAGTCAGGATTCTAGCAGCCGTATTTAGCACTAACTGAAGTTTATTTAGTGCTTTATCCGGGTAGCCGGAAAGTAGAGCATTGCAGTAGTCCAGCCTAGAAGTAACAAAAGCATGGATTAATTTTTCTGCGTCATTTTTGGACAGAAAATTTCTGATTTTTGCAATGTTACGTAGATGGAAAAAAGCTGTCCTTGAAACAGTCTTGATATGTTCTTCAAAAGAGAGATCAGGGTCCAGAGTAACGCCGAGGTCCTTCACAGTTTTATTTGAGACGACTGTACAACCATCCAGATTAATTGTCAGATTCAACAGAAGATCTCTTTGTTTCTTGGGACCTAGAACAAGCATCTCTGTTTTGTCCGAGTTTAAAAGTAGAAAGTTTGCAGCCATCCACTTCTTTATGTCTGAAACACAGGCTTCTAGCGAGGGCAATTTTGGGGCTTCACCATGTTTCATTGAAATGTACAGCTGTGTGTCGTCCGCATAGCAGTGAAATTTAACATTATGTTTTCGAATGACATCCCCAAGAGGTAAAATATATAGTGAAAACAATAGTGGTCCTAAAACGGAACCTTGAGGAACACCGAAATTTACAATTGATTTGTCAGAGGACAAACCATTCACAGAGACAAACTGATATCTTTCCGACAGATAAGATCTAAACCAGGCCAGAACTTGTCCATGTAGACCAATTTGGGTTTCCAATCTCTCCAAAAGAATGTGGTGATCGATGGTATCAAAAGCGGCACTAAGATCTAGGAGCACGAGGACAGATGCAGAGCCTCGGTCTGACGTCATTAAAAGGTCATTTACCACCTTCACAAGTGCAGTCTCAGTGCTATGATGGGGTCTAAAACCAGACTGAAGCGTTTCGTATACATTGTTTGTCTTCAGGAAGGCAGTCAGTTGCTGTGCAACAGCTTTTTCAAAAATTTTGGAGAGGAATGGAAGATTCGATATAGGCCGATAGTTTTTTATAATTTCTGGATCAAGATTCGGCTTTTTCAAGAGAGGCTTTATTACTGCCACTTTTAGTGAGCTTGGTACACATCCGGTGGATAGAGAGCCGTTTATTATGTTCAACATAGGAGGGCCAAGCACAGGAAGCAGCTCTTTCAGTAGTTTAGTTGGAATAGGGTCTAGTATGCAGCTTGAGGGTTTGGAGGCCATGATTATTTTCATCATTGCGTCAAGAGATATAGTACTAAAACACTTTAGTATCTCCCTTGATCCTAGGTCCTGGCAGGGTTGTGCAGACTCAGGACAATGGAGCTTTGGAGGAATACCCAGATTTAAAGAGGAGTCTGTAATTTGCTTTCTAATGATCATGATCTTTTCCTCAAAGAAGTTCATACATTTATTACTGCTGAAGTGAAAGCCATCCTCCATTTGCGAAGGCTGCTTTTTAGTTAGCTTTGCGACAGTATCAAAAAGAAATTTCGGATTGTTCTTATTTTCCTCAATTAAGTTGGAAAAATAGGATGATCGAGCAGCAGTAAGGGCTCTTCGATACTGCACGGTACTGTCTTTCCAAGCTAGTCGGAAGACTTCCAGTTTGGTGTGGCGCCATTTCCGTTCCAATTTTCTGGAAGCTTGCTTCAGAGCTCGTGTATTTTCTGTATACCAGGGAGCTAGTTTCTTATGACAGATGTTTTTAGTTTTTAGGGGTGCAACTGCATCTAGGGTATTGCGCAAGGTTAAATTGAGTTCCTCGGTTAGGTGGTTAACTGATTTTTGTCCTCTGACGTCCTTGGGTAGGCAGAGGCAGTCTGGAAGGGCATCAAGGAATCTTTGGGTTGTCTGAGAATTTATAGCACGACTTTTAATGCTCCTTGGTTGGGGTCTGAGCAGATTATTTGTTGCAATTGCAAACGTAATAAAATGGTGGTCCGATAGTCCAGGATTATGAGGAAAAACATTTAGATCCACAACATTTATTCCATGGGACAAAACTAGGTCCAGAGTATGACTGTGGCAGTGAGTAGGTCCAGAGACATGTTGGACAAAACCCACTGAGTCGATGATGGCTCCGAAAGCCTTTTGGAGTGGGTCTGTGGACTTTTCCATGTGAATGTTAAAGTCACCAAAAATTAGAATATTATCTGCTATGACTACAAGATCCGATAGGAATTCAGGGAACTCAGTGAGGAACACTGCATATGGCCCAGGAGGCCTATAAACAGTAGCTATAAAAAGTGAGTGAGTAGGCTGCATAGATTTCATGACTAGAAGCTCAAAAGACGAAAACGTCATTGTTGTTTTTTTTTTTGTAAATTGAAATTTGCTATCGTAAATGTTAGCAACACCTCCGCCTTTGCCGGATGCACGGGGGGTATGGTCACTAATGTAACCTGGGGGTGAGGCCTCATTTAACACAGTAAATTCATCAGGCTTAAGCCATGTTTCAGTCAGGCCAATCACATCAAGATTATTATCAGTGATTAGTTCATTGACTATAACTGCCTTGGAAGTGAGGGATCTAACATTAAGTAACCCAATTTTGAGATGTGAGGTATCACAATCTCTTTCAATAATGGCAGGAATGGAGGAGGTCTTTATACTAGTGAGATTGCTAAAGCGAACACCGCCATTTTTAATTTTGCCCAACCTAGATCGAGGCACAGACACGGTCTCAATGGGGAAAGCTGAGCTGACTACACTGACTGTGCTAGTGGCAGACTCCACTAAGCTGGCAGGCTGGCTAACAGCCTGCTGCCTGGCCTGCACCCTATTTCATTGTGGAGCTAGAGGAGTTAGAGCCCTGTCTATGTTCGTAGATAAGATGAGAGCACCCCTCCAGCTAGGATGGAGTCCGTCACTCCTCAACAGGCCAGGCTTGGTCCTGTTTGTGGGTGAGTCCCAGAAAGAGGGCCAATTATCTACAAATTCTATCTTTTGGGAGGGGCAGAAAACAGTTTTCAACCAGCGATTGAGTTGTGAGACTCTGCTGTAGAGCTCATCACTCCCCCTAACTGGGAGGGGGCCAGAGACAATTAATCCCCCACAACGGGAGGAGTAGAGACCAGAGAAGTCTCGGCCTCCGACTCCGACTCGCTTAATGGGGAGAACCGGTTGAAAGTTTCTGTCGGCTGAATAAGCGACACCGGTTGAGCATTCCTACAGCGTTTCCCTCCAGAAGCCATGAGAAAGATGTCCGGCTGCGGGGACCGTGCGAGGGGGTTTATACTAACGTTACTATCTGTACTTACTGGTGGCACAGACGCTGTTTCATCCTTTCCTACACTGAAATTACCCTTGCCTAACGATCGCGTCTGAAGCTGGGCTTGCAGCACAGCTATCCTTGCCGTAAGGCGATCGTTCTCCTGTATATTATAAGTACAACGACTGCAATTAGAAGGCATCATGTTAATGTTACTTAGCTTCGGCTGTTTGAAGTCCTGACGAACCATGTCCAGATAAAACCTCCGGGGTGAAAAAGTTGAATGAAAAAAGTTAAGTGAGGGAAAAAGTAAAAATATACGGTAATGAAAAAATAAAAAACCGTCAGATATCAAAGTAAGATCGGCAACAAAAACGCACAGCAGCGTAAACAAGTCTGCAAGTTGTGACCGGAAACAGGACACACAGTATCTATAGGTAGTAGATACAGTATATATAGGTAGTAGATACAGTATGTATATATAGGTAGTTGATACAGTATGTATCCATGGGTAGTAGATACAGTATCTATAGGTAGTAGATACAGTATCTATAGGTAGTAGATACAGTATCTATAGGTAGTAGATACAGTATGTATAGGTAGTAGATACAGTATGTATAGGTAGTAGATATAGTATGTATCTATAGGTAGTAAATACAGTATGTATATATAGGTAGTAGATACAGTATGTATAGGTAGTAGATACAGTATCTATAGGTAGTAGATACAGTATGTATAGGTAGTAGATACAGTATCTATAAGTAGTAGATACAGTATGTATCTATAGGTAGTAGATACAGTATCTATAGGTAGTAGATACAGTATCTATAGGTAGTAGATACAGTATCTATAGGTAGTAGATACAGTATCTATAGGTAGTAGATACAGTATCTATAGGTAGTAGATACAGTATGTATCTATAGGTAGTAAATACAGTATGTATCTATAGGTTGTAGATACAGTATCTATAGGTAGTAGATACAGTATGTATCCATAGGTAGTAGATACAGTATGTATCTATAGGTAGTTGATACAGTATGTATAGGTAGTAGATACAGTATGTATAGGTAGTAGCTACAGTATATAGAGGGTCAGAAGTTTACGTACGCTAAATTGACTGATTTCAAGGCCTACCTTCAAACTCAGTGCCTCAGCTTGGAAAATTCCTGAAAAATGTCATGGCTTTAGAAACTTCTGATAGACTAATTGACATAATTTGAGTCAATTGGAGGTGTACCTGTGGATGTGTTTCAAGGCCTACCTTCAAACTCAGTGACTCTTTGCTTGACATCATGGGAAAATCAAAAGAAATCAGTCAAATCCTAAGAAAGACATTTGTAGACCTCCACATGTCTGGTTCATCCTTGGGAGCAATTTCCAAACACCTGAAGGTACCACATTCGACTTTACAACAATAGTACGCAAGTATAAAAACCATTGGACCACATAGACGTCATACCGCTCTGGAAGGAGACGAGTTCTGTCTCCTTGAGATGAACGTACTTTGGTGCTAAAAGTGCAAATCAATCTCAGAACACAGCAAAGGACCTTGTGAAGGAGGAAACAGGTACAAAAATATCTATAGCCACAGTAAAATGAGTGCTATATTGACATAACCTGAAAGACCGCTAAGCAAGGAAGAAGCCACTGCTCCACAACCGCCAATAATAAGCCAGACTACGGTTTGGAAATGCACATGGGGACAAAGATCGTACTTTTTGGAGAAACGTCCCCTAGTCTGATGAAACGAAAATAGCACTGTTTGGCAATATTGACCATCGTTATGTTTGGAGGAAAAAGGGGGAGTCTTTCAAGCCAAAGAACACAATCCCAACCGTGAAGTACGGGGGTGGCAGCATCATGTTGTGGGGGTACTTTGCTGCAGGAGGGACTGGTGCACTTCACAAAATATCTAATTTAATCTACTGCAGAGATAGCCTGCAGAGTTCTGTCATACTATCCAGGTCTGTGCACAAAAAATTTGAGCTTCTACTTCTACTTAAAAAAAAATCCAGAAACAAGTCTCTCATAGTTTTCGCTTGTTATAGACCCCCCACAGGTGACCTAAACTGGGATATGCTTAAAACCTCTAAGCGCACATATCCCGTTATCAGGATCAAAATCGACATCTGGTGAAGCTGGTGCGCACCAAATTCAAATTACAAAATCGTAATATTAAACATTCGTGAACATACAAGTGTCCTACATCATTTAAAAGCTTAACTTCTTGTTAATCCAGCCGCTTTGTCAGATTTCAAAAAGGCTTTACGGCGAAAGCATACCATGCAATTATCTGAGGACAGCGCCAAGCGTACAAAAGCATTACAAACATTTTCCAAACAAGCAGAGGCGTCACGAAAGTCAGAAATAGCAATAAAATAAATCACTTACCTTTGAAGATCATCCTCTGTTCGCAATCCCAAAGGTCCCAGCTACATAACAAATGGTCGTTTTGTTTGATAAAGTCCTTCTTTATATCCCAAAAAAGTCAGTTTATTTGGCATGCTTGACTCAGTAATCCACCGGTTTCCCTCGTTCAAAATGCATACAAATGAATCCCGAAAGTTACCAATAAACTTTGTCCAAACAAGTCAAACAACGTGTCTAATCAATCCTCAGGTACCCTAATATGTAAATAAACGATACAATTTAAGACGGAAAATAGTATGTTCATTAAATAAATAAATAAATAACGAGGTGAACTCGCCCTCATCCACACTACAATGCTACAGTCAAAATGCCCTTCTTTGGACACTGTGCGAACAAACCTCCAGACGAGCTTCAATGCCATACAACACTACTTCCGTGGCCTCTAACTGCTTTTAAATGCTAGTAAAACTAAACACATGCTCTTCAACCGATTGCTGCCCTCATCCGCCCGCCCGACTAGCATCACTACTCTGGATGGTTCTGACTTAGAATATGTGGACAACTACGAAGGTGTCTGGTTATACTGTAAACTCTCCTTCCAGACTCACATTAAGCATCGCCAATCCAAAATTATATCTAGAATCAGCTTCCGATTTCGCAACAAAGCATCCTTCACTCATGCTGCCAAACATAACCTCGTAAAACTGACTATCCTTCCAATCCTCGACTTTGGCGATGTCATTTACAAAATAGCCTCCAACACTCTACTCAACAAATTGGACGCAGTCTATCACAGTGCCATCCGTTTTGTGACCAAAGCCACTTATACTACCCATCACTGTGACCTGTATGCTCTCGTTGGCTGGCCCTCGCTTCATACTCGTCGCCAAACCCACTAACTCCAGGTCATCTACAAGTCTTTGCTAGGTAAAGCCCCGCCTTATCTCAGCTCACTGGTCACCATAGCAACACCCACCCGTAGCACGCGCTCCAGCAGGTATATTTCACTGGTCATCCCCAAAGCCAACACTTTCCTTTGGCCGCCTTCCCTTCCAGTTCTCTGCTGCCAATGACTGGAACGAATTGCAAAAATCACTGAAGCTGGAGACTTATATCTCCCTCTCTAACTTTAAGCATCAGCTGTCAGAGCAGCTTACTGATCACTGTACCTGTACACAGCTCATCTGTAAATAGCCCACCCAACTACCTCATCCCCATATTGTTATTTCTTTTCTTGCTATTTTGCACCCCAGTATCTCTACTTGCACATCATCATCGGCACATCTATCACTCCAATGTTAAAACCTGTTTGGGATAGGGGGCAGTATTTTCACGGCCGGATAAAAAACGTACCCGATTTAATCTGGTTGCTACTCCTGCCCAGAAACTATAATATGCATATAATTAGTAGATTTGGATAGAAAACACTGTAAAGTTTCTAAAACTGTTTGAATGGTGTCTGTGAGTATAACAGGCCAAAATATGGCAGGCCAAAACCTGAGAAGATTCTATACAGGAAGTGCCCTATCTGACAATTTGTTCTCCTTCTGGGGCATCTCTATCAAAAATACAGCATCTCTGCTGTAACGTGACATTTTCTAAGGCTTCCATTGGCTCTCAGAAGGCTCCAGAAAGTGGAATGACGTCTCTGCAGTCTCTGGGCGAAAAACAGCAGGAGTTTTTGTGACTGGTCAGGCAGGGAACAATGACACTGGAGATGCGCGTTCATGAGACGACTCCATGTTTTTCTTTCAGTCTTTGAATGAATATAACGTCACCCGGTTGGAATATTATCGCTATTTTATGAGAAAAATAGCATAAAAATAGATTTTAAACAGCGTTTGACATGCTTCGAAGTACGGTAATGGAATATTTTGAAATGTTTTTGTCACGAAATGCGCCCGTGCGTCACCCTTCGGATAGTGACCTCAACGCACGAACAAAACGGAGCTATTTCAATATAACTCTGGATTATTTTGAACCAAAACAACATTTGTTGTTGAAGTAGAAGTCCTGGGAGTGCATTCTGACGAATAACAGCAAAGGTAATCCAATTTTTCTTATAGTAATTCTGAGTTTAGTGAGCACCAAACTTGGTGGGTGTCAAATTAGCTAGTCTGTGATGGCCAAACTATCTACTCAGAATATTGCAAAATGTGCTTTCCCCAAAAAGCTATTTTAAAATCTGACATCGCGATTGCATAAAGGAGTTCTGTATCTATAATTCTTAAAATAATTTTTATGTTTTTTGTAAACGTTTATTGTGAGTAATTTAGTAAATTCACTGGAAGTTTGCGGTGGGTATGCTAGTTCTGAACATCACATGCTAATGTAAAAAGGTGTTTTTTATATAAATATGAACTTGATTGAACAAAACATGCATGTATTGTATAACATAATGTCCTAGGAGTGTCATCTGATGAAGATCATCAAAGGTTAGTGCTGCATTTAGCTGTGGTTTTGGTTTTTGTGACATATATGCTTGCTTTGAAAATGGCTGTGTGATTATTTTGGCAGGGTACTCTCCTGACATAATCTAATGTTTTGCTTTCGCTGTAAAGCCTTTTTGAAATCGGACAATGTGGTTAGATTAACGAGAGTCTTGTCTTTAAAATGGTGTAAAATAGTCATATGTTTGAGAAATTGAAGTTATAGCATTTTTAAGGTATTTGTATTTCGCGCCACGCTCTACCATTGGATATTGGTGAGGGATTCCGCTAGCGGAACGTCTGTCCCTAACAGGTTAATGCTAAATTGTAATTATTTCACTTCTGTGGCCTATTTATTGCCTTACCTCCCTACTCTCCTACATTTGCACACATTGTACATAGATTTTTCTATTGTTTTTTTGACTGTACATTTGTTTATGTGTAACTCTGTGTTGTTGTTTTTGTAGCACTGCTTTGCTTTATCTTGGCCAGGTCGCAGTTATAAATGAGAACTTGTTCTCAACTGGCCTACCTGGTTAAATAAAGGTGAAATATATATATATTTTTTAAATGGCTTCAGTATGCATGTTATGTGTGGTGGGCGTATGTAGTGTGTGTGTGTATATGTTGGGTTATCAGTGTACGCACTGTATGTGTGATTGTGTTTAGAGACCAATGTGTAACCATAGAGTCAGTCCAAGAGAGTTAGTTGAAAAAGGGTAAATTCAGGTACACCGGGTAGCCATTTGATTAGCTTTTAGTAGCCTTGTTTGGAAGTTTTATGGCTTGGCAAGAAGTTGTTCAGGGTCCTGTTGGTTCTAGACTCGCCGTGCGGAAGCAGAGAGAAAAGTCTATGGCTTGGGTGGATGGACTTTCTTTGGGCCTTCCTCTGACACCGCCTGGTATAGAGGTTCTGGATTGCAAGGAGCTCGGCCCCAGTGATGTACTGGGCCGTACGCATCACCCTCTGAAGCGCCTTATGGTCAGGTACCATGTAGTTCCCGTACCAAGCGGTGATGCAGCCAGTCAAGATGCTCTCAATGATGCAGCTGTATAACTTTTTCAGGATCTAAGGGCCCATGCCAAATCTTTTCAGCCTTCTGATAGGGAAGAGGCGATGCTGTGTCCTATTCACAGCTGTGTGGGTGAGTGTGGACCATGTTAATTCCTTAGTGATACCAACACCAAGGAATTTGGAAGCTCTTGACCTTAGTCCTGTAATGACGCTTTGATGCTTTTCCTGAAGAGCAAGAGTAGTATGATTCGATCTTAGTCCTGTAATGACGCTTTGATGCTTTTCCTGAAGAGCAAGAGTAGTATGATTCGATCTTAGTCCTGTAATGACGCTTTGATGCTTTTCCTGAAGAGCAAGAGTAGTAGGATTCGATCTTAGTCCTGTAATGAATCTTTTCGACGCTTTTCCTGTAGATCTACTTCATATTCATTATTATACCATGGCATCAGAGGGGGAATGGGATCTGGCCTCATTTCTCGTAAAAAGCATGTTGTCCTCTACCATCAAACCTCTGTCCTCTCCAACCTTGTCTTTTACACGCTGGCATCAAAGTCAGTAATGAAAAGAACGGTGTGAGGGAGTGTGTTACTGGCCGTGATCGTTTTGGAGTGTGTGTGTTTGTCTGTATGTGAGGTTGGGGTTTGGACAGGACAGTTCGCGGCCCAGCAGGTAGGTTGACAGTCCGGCTGGGTGGGTAATGATATTAGATATTTGTGTGTGTGTGAGTGTGTGCGCACGTGTGTGGTTTGTGTGTGTGTGTCTGGCTGAGTCGGTGATAATATCATATGCCATGCTCCACAACAACAGGTGTGTTGGCATGGCCAGGCTCCACCCTCACGCTGGGTCATGACATCAGCAGCAACATCATCAACACAGTTAATTTTAGACCAGCACACAGAGGCCCCACCCTGATCAGACATTGTGACATAAGGACAGGGACACCTTTAAGACCAGAGACATCTTTAGGAATGGGGACATATTTAAGACCAGAGACATCTTTAAAAACAGAGACATTTTTAAAAACTGGGACATCTTTAAGACCAGAGACATCGTTAAGAACAGGGACATCGTTAAGAACAGGGACACCATTATGAACAGGGACACCATTATGAACAGGGACACCATTACGAACAGGGACATCTTTAGGAACAGAGACATATTTAAGAACAGGGACACCATTAAGAACAAGGACACCATTAAGAACAAGGACACCATTAAGAACAAGGACACCATTAAGAACAAGGACACCATTAAGAACATGGACACCATTAAGAACAAGGACACCATTAAGAACATGGACACCATTAAGAACAAGGACACCATTAAGAACATGGACACCATTAAGAACATGGACACCATTAAGAACATGGACACCATTAAGAACAAGGACACCATTAAGACAGCTATTCCATAACATTTGCTGTAATTTGTATCACCGGTTCCTTAATTATTATGTACTGTGTTTGTGAAGCAGGGATCCCTTGAAAAATAGACTTTGGTGTCAATGGGACTTCCCTGCATAAATAAAGGTTAGATAAAACAGCTATATACACTGAGTGTAGAAAACATTAGCAACCTCTTCCTAATATTGTGTTGCACCCCCTTTTGCCCTCAGAACAGCCTCAGTTCATTGGGGCATGGACACTCTACAAGGTGTCGAAACCTGTCCGTCTCCTCCACTTCATCTACACTGATTGAAGTGGATTCAACAAATCAAATGAAATTGTATAGGTCATATATTTAGCAGACGTTATTGCAGATGTAGTGAAATGCTTGTTTTTGTAGCTCCAACAGTGCAGTACTATCTAACAATTCACAACAATACACACAAATCTAAAAGTAAAATAGTGGAATTATTAAGCAATAAATAAATATTAGGATGAGCAATGTCGGAGTGGCATTGACTAAAATACAGTAGAATAGAAGTGACATCAATAAGGGTGTCACGCCCTGACCATAGAGATCCTTATTATTCTCTATGTTTGGTTAGGTCAGGGTGTGACTCGGGTGGGAAAATCTATGTTTTCTGTTTCTTTGTTTTTCGGCTGAGTGTGGTTCCCAATCAGAGGCAGCTGTCTATCGTTGTCTCTGATTGGGAATCATACTTAGGCAGCCTGTTTTCTTCCAGTGTTTGTGGGAGGTTGTTTTCTGTTTAGCCTCTGTTGCCTGACAGAACTGTACGTTTTTTGTTTTTTTCGCCTTTTGTTGTTTTTGTTTGAGTGTGTTGTGATAATAAAGAATCATGAGCACTTACCACGCTGCGCTTTGTTCCACTTCTCCTTCTAACAACGACGAACGTTACAGAACCTCCCACCAAAAACGGACCAAGCACCGTGGCCAGGAGGAGTGGACATGGGAGGACATCCTGGACGGCAAAGGATCCTGGACGTGGGAGGAGATCCAGGCCGGATGGGATTGCCTCCTATGGGAACAGGTGGAAGCAGCGAGGGAGGAACGGCGACGAGATTGGGAGTCACGGCAACGACGGAAGCCCGAGAGGCAGCTCCCCCCAAAAATGGGGGGGGGGGCAAACGGGGAGATTGGCGGAGTCAGGGGTTGAGACCTGAGCCAACTCTCCGTGCTTACCGTGGGGAGCATGTGACCAGTCAGGCACCGTGTTATGCGGTGATGCACACCGTATCTTCGGTGCGAATTCACAGCCCGGTGCGCTCGTTGCTGGCTCCCCGCATTTGCTGGGCTAAAGTGAGCATCCAGCCAGGACGGGTTGTGCCAGCCCTACGCTCCAGACCTCCAGTGCGCCTCCACGGCCCAGTATATCCTGTGCCAGCTCCGTGCACCCGGTCTCCAGTGCGTCTCCTCAGTCCGGTGAGACCTGTTCCGGCTCCACGTATGAAGCCTCCAGCGATGATCAATAGCACGAAGCCTCCAGCGATGATCCATGGCCCGGAGCCTCCAGCGATGATCCATGGCCCGGAGCCTCCAGCGACGATCCATGGTGCTGAGCCTGCAGCGACGGTCCCTGGTCCGGAGCCTCCAGCGACGGTCCCCTGTCCGGAGCCTCCAGCGACGGTCCCCAGTCCGGAGCCTCCAGCGACGGTCCCCAGTCCGGAGCCTCCAGCGACGGTCCCCAGTCCGGAGCCTCCAGCGACGGTCCCCAGTCCGGAGCCTCCAGCGACGGTCCCCTGTCCGGAGCCTCCAGCGACGGTCCCCAGTCCGGAGCCTCCAGCGACGGACCCCAGTCCGGAGCCTCCAGCGACGGTCCACAGTCCGGAGCCTCCAGCGACGGTCCCCAGTCCGGAGCCTCCAGCGACGGTCCCCAGTCCGGAGCCTCCAGCGACGGTCCGCAGTCCGGAGCCTCCAGCGACGGTCCGCAGTCCGGAGCCTCCAGCGACGGTCCCCAGTCCGGAGCCACCAGCGACGGTCCGCAGTCCGGAGCCTCCAGCGACGGTCGGCATAGCGACGCCCTGACCATAGAGATCCTTATTATTCTCTATGTTTGGTTAGGTCAGGGTGTGACTCGGGTGGGAAAATCTATGTTTTCTGTTTCCTTGTTTTGGGCAGAGTGTGGTTCCCAATCAGAGGCAGCTGTCTATCGTTGTCTCTGATTGGGAATCATACTTAGGCAGCCTGTTTTCTTCCAATGTTTGTGGGAGGTTGTTTTCTGTTTAGCCTCTGTTGCCTGACAGAACTGTACGTTTTCGTTTTTTTGTCTTTTGTTGTTTTTGTTTGAGTGTGTTTTGATAATAAAGAATCATGAGTACTTACCCTGCTGCGCTTTGGTCCACTTCTCCTTCAGACGACCGTTACAAAGGGATCATAACTTTTACCTTGATTCACCATATCAGTCTATGCCATGGAAAGAACAGGTGTTCCTAATGTTGTGTTCTCCTAGTGTATATTCCAGAATATCTAGGATAGAAATCGATTTCCACATATTTTTCCACACATTTTTTTATGTTCAATACATTGTAAATACCATGGCTATAATGTTTATTTCTAACTTCCTGTTTTGACTGAATAGGACTCCTGAGCCTGTACTAAACACACTGTAGATCAACACCTTTTGTTCATTAAAAATACAAAATATTGATTCTATTACTATTACTATTATATTATTACAATGGCAACACCTACCATAATCCTGCTATAATAGAAAGTCAAAGAACTCATCATACATGAGAAAATATACAGCACATCAGATCAAATTAACTAACATGTGGTTACGTCAGGAATCTCTCCACACGTCTAGGCACTGTTGGAGAAATCAAGGGTGATGTCAGGAATCTCTCCACACTGTTGGAGAAACCAAGGGTGTAAGTCTGTGTGGGAGCAGCCAGTGGAGCTGCTAGCTGGATGGAGGATTAGGATTGGGAGCAGCTAGGAGGGAGGAATGGGAGCAGCTAGGAGGGAGGAATGGGAGCAGCTAGGAGGGAGGAATGGGAGCAGCTAGGGTATGGAGGTTTAGAATTGGGACCAGAAAGGGGGTGGAGGTTTAGGATTGGGAGCAGCTAGTGGGTGGAGGATTAGGAGTAGGAGAGCTAGGGAGTGGAGGATTAGGACAGGGAGCAGCTAGGTGGTGGAAGACTAATATTGGGAGGAGATAAGGGGGAGGATTAGGATTGGGAGCAGCTAGAGGGTGGAAGACAAAGATTGGGAGCAGCTAGGGGGTGGAGGTTTAGGATTGGGAGCAGCTAGGGGGTGGAGGTTTAGGATTGGGAGCAGCTAGGGGGTGGAGGAATAGGATTTGGAGCAGCTAGGGAGAGGAGGATTGGGAGCAGATAGTGGAGGTTTAGGATTGGGAGCAGCTAGGGGGTGGAGGAATAGGATTTGGAGCAGCTAGGGAGAGGAGGATTGGGAGCAGATAGTGGAGGATTAGGATTGGGAGCAGATAGGGAGTGGAGATTTAGGATTTGGAGCAGCTAGTGGGTGGAGGATTAGGAATGAGAGCAGCTAGTGAGTGGAGGATTAGGATTGGGAGCAGCAAGAGGGTGGAGTATTAGGACTGGGAGCAGCTAGGGGGTAGAGAATTAGGATTGGGAGCAGTTAGGGGGTTGAGGATTAGGATTGGGATTAGCTAGGGGTGGAGGATTAGGATTGGGAGCAGCTAGGGGGTTAATGATGAGGTTTGATAGCAGCTAGGGAGTGGAAGATTAGGATTGGGAGCAGCTAGGGAGTGGAAGATTAGGATTGGTAGCAGCTAGGGAGTGGAAGATTAGGATTGGTAGCAGCTAGGGAGTGGAAGGTTAGGATTGGTAGCAGCTAGGGAGTGGAAGATTAGGATTGGTAGCAGCTAGGGAGTGGAAGATTAGGATTGGGAGCAGCTAGGGAGTGGAAGATTAGGATTGGTAGCAGCTAGGGAGTGGAAGATTAGGATTGGGAGCAGCTAGGGAGTGGAAGATTAGGATTGGGAGCAGCTAGTTGGTAGAAGATTAGGATTGGGAGCAGCTAGTTGGTAGAAGATTAGGATTGGGAGCAGCTAGTTGGTAGAGGTTTAGGATTGGGAGCAGCTAGTTGGTAGCGGATTAGGATTGGGAGCAGCTAGTTGGTAGAGGTTTATGATTGGGAGCAGCTAGTTGGTAGAGGATTAGGATTGGGAGCAGCTAGGGGGGAGGAATGGGAGAAGCTAGGGGGGAGGATTGGGACCAGCTAGGGGGTTAAAGATGAGGTTTGATAGCAGCTAGGGAGTGGAAGATTAGGATTGGGAGCAGCTAGTTGGTAGAGGATTAAGATTGGGAGCAGCTAGGGGGTAGGAATGGGAGAAGCTAGGGGGGAGGAATGGGAGCAGCTAGGGGGGAGGGAATGGGAGCAGCTAGGGGGGAGGAATGGGAGCAGCTAAGGGGGAGGGAATGGGAGCAGCTAGGGGGGAGGAATGGGAGCAGCTAAGGGGGAGGGAATGGGAGCAGCTAGGGGGGAGGGAATGGGAGAAGCTAGGGGGGAGGTATGAGAGCAGCTAGGGTGGAGGAATGGGAGCAGCTAAGGGGGAGGGAATGGGAGCAGCTAGGAGGGAGGAAATGGGAGTAGCTAGGAGGGAGGAATGGGAGCAGCTAAGGGGGAGGGAAAGGGAGCAGCTAAGGGGGAGGAATGGGAGCAGCTAAGGGGGAGGAATGGGAGCAGCTAAGGGGGAGGGAATGGGAGCAGCTAGGGGGGAGGAAGAGGAGCAGCTAGGGGGGAGGTATGAGAGCAGCTAGGGGGGAGGAATGGGAGCAGCTAAGGGGGAGGGAATGGGAGCAGATTGACTTGTGAGCAGATTGGCATGTGGATGACCATATGGAAATGTTTGTGGCACCAAGAGAACACACAGCTCTGACACGCATGCATGCACACACACACATACACAATCCTGATCACTAGCTCCCCAGTGACAGCTGGAGCCTTTACACCAACAGAACATTCACAGACTTGTAATTTGTCATAACCACCTCCTGTGGTAGAAAAATATGCTTCAGAAATTAGGTGAGAGAGAAAGAGAGAGAGAGAGAGAAAGAGAGCGCAGATTTAGGAATATATTTGGTTTCACGTTAGCTGTAAAATCAAATCAACGTTTATTTGTCACGTGCACCGAATACTACAGGTGTAGACCTTACTGTGAAATGCTTACTTACAGGCCCTAACCAACAGTGCGATTTTTAAGTAAGAAATTGGTATTAGGTGAACAATAGATCAGTAAAGGAAAAAAAACAAAAGTAAAAAGACGGTGAAAAATAACAGCAGCGAGGCTCTATACAGGCACCGGTTAGTCGGGCTAATTGAGTTAGTATGTACATGTAGGTATCGTTAAAGTGACTATGCATATATGATGAACAGAGAGTAGCAGAAGCGTAAAAGAGGGGTTGGCAGCTGGTGGGTGGCGGGATACAATGCAGATAGTCCGGGGAGCCAAATTGCATGGGCACCGGTTAGTTGGGCTAATTGAGGTAGTATGTACATGAATTCATAGTTAAAGTGACTATGCATATATGATAAACAGAGAGTAGCAGCTGCGTAACAGAGGGGCTGGGTGGGCGGGACAATGCGAATAGCCATTTGATTAGCTGTTCAGGAGTCTTATGGCTTGGGGGTAAAAAATGTTGAGAAGCCTTTTGGTCCTAGACTTGGCACTCGGGTACCGCTTGCCATGCGGTAGCAGAGAGAAAAGTCTATGACTGGGGTGGCTGAGGTCTTTGACAATTTTTAGGGCCTTCCTCTGACACCACCTGGTGTAGAGGTCCTGGATGGCAGGCAGCTTAGCCCTAGTGATGTACTGGGCAATACGCACTACCCTCTTTAGTGCCTTGCAGTCGGAGGCCGAGCAGTTGCAGTATCAGGCGCTGATGCAACCAGTCAGGATGCTCTCGATGTTGCAGTTTTTGAGGACCTTTTGAGGACCTTTTGAGAATCTTTTTAGTTTCCGGAGGGGGAATAGGCTTTGTCGTGCCCTCGTGACTGCCTTTGTTTGTTTGGACCTTTCTAGTTTGGTGTTGATGTGGACACCAAGGAACTTGAAGCTCTCAACCTGCTCCACTACAGCCCGGTCGATGAGAATGGGGGCGTGCTCGATCCTCCTTTTACTGTAGTCCACATTCATCTCCTTTGTCTTGATTATGTTGAGGGATAGGTTGTTATCCTCTCTGGGCTAGGCGGGACGAATTCGTCCCACCTACGTAACAGCCACTGGCAGCCTGTGGCGCGATTTTCAAAACCTTAAAAATCCTATTACTTCAATTTCTCAAACATATGACTATTTTACAGCTATTTAAAGACAAGACTCTTGTTAATCTAACCACACTGTCCGATTTCAAAAAGGCTTTACAACGAAAGCAAAACATTAGATTATGTCAGCAGAGTACCAAGCCAGAAATAATCAGACACCCATTTTTCAAGCCAGCATATAATGTCACCAAAACCCAGAAGACAGCTAAATGCAGCACTCACCTTTGATGATCTTCATTAGATGACAACCCTAGGACATTATGTTATACAATACATGCATGTTTTGTTCAATCAAGTTCATATTTATATCAAAAACCAGCTTTTTACATTAGCATGTGACGTTCAGAACTAGCAAACTTCCGGGGAATTCGCTAACATTTTACTAAATTACTCACGATAAACGTTCACAAAAAGCATAACAATTATTTTAAGAATTATAGATACAGACCTCCTCTATGCACTCGATATGTCCGATTTTAAAATAGCTTTTTGGTGAAAGCACATTTTGCAATATTCTAAGTACATAGCCCAGGCATCACGGGCTCGCTATTTAGACACCCGGCAAGTTTAGCACTCACCATAATCATATTTACTATTATAAAAGTTTGATTACCTTTTGTTGTCTTCGTCAGAATGCACACCCAGGACTGCTACTTCAATAACAAATGTTGGTTTGGTCCAAAATAATCCATCGTTATATCCGAATAGCGGCGTTTTGTTCGTGCATTCCAGACACTATCCGAAATAGTAAAGAAGTGTCGCGCGCATGGCGCAATTCGTGACAATAAAATTCTAAATATTCCATTACCGTTCTTCGAAGCATGTCAACCGCTGTTTAAAATCAATTTTTACGCCATTTTTCTCGTAGAAAAGCGATAATATTCCGACAGGGAATCTCCTTTTTGGCAAACAGAGGAAAAAATCCCAAAGGCGGGGGCGGTCGGGTCACGCGCATAAGCCCAGAGTCCCTTGATCGGCCACTTGAGAAAGGCGATAATGTGTTTCAGCCTGGGGCTGGAATGACGACATTCTGTTTTTTCCCGGGCTCTGAGCGCCTATGGACGACGTGGGAAGTGTCACGTTAGAGCAGAGATCCTTAGTAAATGATAGAGATGGAAAAGAAGTTCAAGAAATGGTCAGACAGGCCACTTCCTGTAAAGGAATCTCTCAGGTTTTGACCTGCCATTTGAGTTCTGTTATACTCACAGACACCATTCAAACAGTTTTAGAAAATTTAGGGTGTTTTCTATCCATATGTAATAAGTATATGCATATTCTAGTTACTGGGTAGGAGTGGTAACCAGATTAAATCGGGTATGTTTTTTATCCAGCCATGTCAATACTGCCCCCTAGCCCTAACAGGTTATTTTGGCACCACCTGGCCAGGTCTCTGACCTCCTCCCTATAGGCTGTCTCGTTGTTGTCGATGATCAGGCCTACCACTGTTGTGTCATCTGCAAACTTAATGATGATGTTGGAGTTGTGCCTGGCCATGCAGTCGTGGGTGAACAGGGAGTTCAGGAGGGGACTGAGCACGCGCCCCTGAGAAGCTCCAGTGTTGATGGCGGATGTGTGGCTACCTACTCTCACCACCTGGGGGCGGCCCGTCAGGAAGTCCAGGATACAGTTGCAGAGGGAGGTGTTTAGTCCCAGGGTCCTTAGCTTAGTGGTGTGCTTTGAGGGCACTATGGTGTTGAACGCTGAGCTGTAGTCAATGAATAGCATTCTCACGTCGGTGTTCCTTTTGTCCAGGTGGGAAAGGTCAGTGTGGAGTGCAAAAGAGATTGCATCATCTGTGGATATGTTTGGGCGTAAGCAAATTGGAGTGGGTTTGGGGTTTCTGAGATAATGGTATTAATGTGAGCAATTACCAGCCTTTCAAAGCACTTCATGGCTACAGACGTGAGTGCTACGGTTCTGTAGTCATTTTGGCAGTTCCCTCAGTGTTCTTGGACACAGGAACTATGGTGGTCTGCTTGAAACATCTTGGTATTACAGACTCAGTCACAGGAGGTGTAAAATGTCAGCGAAGACACTTACCAGTTCGTCATGCTTGGAGTGTCCTGGAAATCCGTCTGGCCCTACGGCCTTTTGAATGTTGACCTTTTTAAAGGTCTTTAAAGGTTTCTTTCTCTCTGTCGGAGGACCTAAGCCCTAGGACCTTGTCTAGCCCCGCTCATCCACCTCTGGCCTGCTGGCCCCCCTACCTCTGAGGAAGCACAGTTCCCGCTCAGCCCACTCAAAACTGTTCGCTGCTCTGGCACCCCTATGGTGGAACAAGCTCCCTCACGACGCCAGGACAGCGGAGTCAATCACCACCTTCCGGAGACACCTGAAACCCCACCTCTTTAAGGAATACCTGGGATAGGATTAAGTAATCCTTCTAACCCCCCCCTGAAAGATTTAGATCCACTATTGTAAAGTGGTTGTTCCACTGGATATCATAAGGTGAATGCACCAATTTGTAAGTCGCTCTGGATAAGAGCGTCTGCTAAATGACTTAAATGTAAATGTAAATGTTGTAGGATCCAGTCTAGGGTTGCAACAATTGCGGCGGATAATTTTAGAAAGAGAGGGTCCAGATTGTCTAGCCCAGCTGATTTGTAGGATCCAGATTTTGCAGCTTTCAGAACATCAGCTGTCTGGATTTGGCCAAAGGAGAAGGGGGGGGGGGGCTTGGGAAAGTTGCTGGATGTGCAAAGCTGTTTGCCGGGGTAGGCAGGTGGAATGCATGGAAAGCACGGCCAGCCATAGAAAAATGTTTATTGAAATTGCTGATTATCGTAGATTTCAGAGCGGTGATAGGCTGGGAGGAGGTGTTCTTATTCTCCCTGGACTTTACCTACCAAATACTTTTTGGAATTAGTGCTACAGGAAGCTAATTTCTGTTTGAAAAAGCTAGCCTTAGCTTTCCTAACTGACTGTATAAATTTGTTCCTGACTACCCTGAAAAGATGCATATTGCGGGGGCTATTTGATGCTAACGCAGAACGCCACAGGATGTTTTTGTGCTGGTCAAGGGCTGTCTAGTCTGGGGTGAACGAAGGGCTATATCTGTCCCTGTAGCTCAGTTGGTATAGCATGGTGTTTGCAACGCCAGGGTTGTGGGTTCGATTCCCACGGGGGGCCAGCACAGAATTTTTTTTTATGAAATGTATGCATTCACTACTGTAAGTTGCTCTGGATAAGAGCGTCTGCTAAATGACTAAAATGTAAATGTTCTTAGTTCTAAATTTTTTGAAAGGTGCATGCTTATTTAAGATGATGAGGAAGGCACTTTTAAAGAGCAACCAGTCATCATCTAATGACGGGATGGGGTCAATAGCCTTCCAGGATACCAGGGCCAGGTCGATTAGAAAGGCCTGCTCGCTGAAGTGTTTCAGGACAGTGATGAGGGGTTGTTGTTTGACTGCGGACCGATTACGGACGCAGGCAATGAGGCAGTGATCGCTGAGATCCTTGTTGAAGACAGCAGAGGTGTATTTAGAGGGCAAGTTGGTCAGGATGAAATCTAAGAGGGTGCCCATGGTTATGGATTTAGGATTGTATCTGGTTGGTTCCTTGATAATTTGTGTGAGAT
Source organism: Salmo salar (assembly GCF_965601325.2). Taxonomy (NCBI): domain Eukaryota; kingdom Metazoa; phylum Chordata; class Actinopteri; order Salmoniformes; family Salmonidae; genus Salmo; species Salmo salar. The sequence continues at coordinate 89,334,298 of NC_138309.1, read as the reverse complement.
TGAGGGCATCTAGCTCAGATTGTAGGACGGCCGGTGTGTTAACCTGTTTGGGATAGGGGGCAGTATTTTCACGGCTGGATAAAAAATGTACCCGATTTAATCTGGTTACTACTCCTGCCCAGAAACTAGAATATGCATATAATTAGTAGTTTTGAGAAGATTCCATACAGGAAGTGCCCTGTCTGACAATTTGTCGTCCTTCTGTAGAATCTCTACCGAAAATACAGCATCTGTGCTGTAACGTGACATTTTCTAAGGCTTCCATTGGCGATGAGAGAGGTTTTGTCTCTAGAGGCACCAGTTAAGCCAGGTGAGGTAACCGCATGTGTGTGAGGTGGGAGAAAAGGGCTATCTAAGGCATATTGGGCAGGGATGGGGGCTCTACAGTGAAATAAAACAATAATCATTAACCAAAACAGCAATAGACAAGGCATATTGACATTAGGAAGAGGCATGTATAGCCGAGTGATCATAGGGTCCAATGAGTAGCAATAGGTGAGTCAGGGACGGGGAGAGCAGATTGGCCTTTGGCAACGTCGCAACGGAAGAGCCTGTTGAAACCACCTCGGACGATTACGTCGGCAGACCAATCGTGATGGATCGGCGGGGCTCCGTGTCGGCAGTAAAGTGTCCAGGCCAATTGGCAAAATATGTGTTGTAGCCCAATAAATTAGCTGGTGGACCTCTTCGGCTAGCCGGGAGATGGACCTAGCGCGAGGCTCACTCAAGGCTAACTGGTGCTTGCTTCTGGACAGAGACGTCAGCCAGGAGTAGCCACTCGGATTGCTTGCTGCGATGCTCCGGTGTAAAGGTTCAATAGTATTATTGATAATAACAAGAATGTGGGACCTGTACCTTTATTTTTAACATTTAACATTTAAGTCATTTAGCAGACGCTCTTATCCAGAGCGACTTACAAATTGGTGCATTCACCTTATGATATCCAGTGGAACAACCACTTTACAATAGTGCATCTAAATCTTTTAAGGGGGGGGGGGGTTAGAAGGATTACTTTATCCTATCCTAGGTATTCCTTAAAGAGGTGGGGTTTCAGGTGCAGCTATTAATATTATTGACCATCATCTGTTATTGGAATGGTTGCCCAATGCCCTATTAAGACACTTTATATTGGTGTTTCCTTTATTTTGGGAGTGACCTGTAGATAGTCATCTCATTGTAACTTATGGAGCTTATTCTATAATACCGACAAGGGCGATTTTTTTTTTGGCACCTGGTAAAGTTGCAAAAATGATCTGCTCTTCCAGGTTGAAAGATTCCTGGAGTCAGTAAGGAATGAGCAGGAAATCTACAAGGTGGTGTGGTGAGGAGAAACACTGCTCTAAGTTTTCAATTAAAACATCTTTGCACCTTTTCTGACTGACAGCGCAACACAATGCTAGTGCCTCTCCAATACACTCCTCCAATTGAAAACCATCGAGTTGCTACATGTTTTTTCCATTTTGTCTGATTTAAAGGCCCTATTATAGTCCTCAATAATCAATAATATAATAATTGTTACAGGTTAACTCTCTTGACCTTTCTTTCAAGCACGCACAGTACTTCTGTCCATCCCTCTCCAGGTGCTACAGAGACAGAATATTCCAAAAACCTTCAAAGCCTTCTGACTAAGTGTGATAACTCCAGATCCTTCTGACTAACTAACTGTGATCTCTCCAGATCTTTCTGACTAACTAACTGTGATCTCTCCAGATCTTTCTGACTAACTAACTGTGATCTCTCCAGATCCTTCTGACTAACTAACTGTGATCTCTCCAGATCCTTCTGACTAACTAACTGTGATCTCTCCAGATCCTTCTGACTAACTAACTAACTGTGATCTCTCCAGATCCTTCTGACTAACTAACTAACTGTGATCTCTCCAGATCCTTCTGACTAACTAACTAACTAACTTATCTCTCCAGATCCTTCTGACTAACTAACTAACTGATCCCTCCAGATCCTTCTGACTAACTAACTAACTGTGATCTCTCCAGATCCTTCTGACTAACTAACTAACTGATCTCTCCAGATCCTTCTGACTAACTGACTTATCTCTCCAGAGATTACCACACCTGGATTATTCAAAACTTGGCTATGATTCTTTTCAAAATACTTCAAGCTCAGTGAAAATGGTTGTTGATCATTGCTAGACAACCATTTTTAAGTCTTGCCATAGATTTTAAAGTAGATTTAACACTTGTGTAGTCTTAACACTCTGTATACTCCCCTTGTCCTAAGGGTAAAAAAATGACCCGCCTTCCCTAAACCCCGAATCTAAAGCAGCTTAATTGAATTTTAAACGACAAATCTATATTGCATGAAGAAACAACCTGTCATTCATCACAAACTTTGTGAATATCTGGGTTTTCCCTCTTCACAATGTAGAAAGACTGCATTTAATCAGTGCACACCAATAGTTTTTTATTACAACACACCTGTCAAAGCTGTTTATTATTATTATTATTGCTAAAGGTACTGCATAGGTGTAAACATACATTTTTTAGCAAGAGATAGCACTTGTATGGCCTAAGAAAGTAGCAGAAATGTGCAGCAAGTAGTTTTGAATGTATTTTATTGAAGGGGAACAATAACAGTCTTGAACATTTTTGCCAACATAGTGATATATTCTTATATACTGTACAATGAGGAAATCAACTACACAATACTAGTCTTCTCCCATTTTTGGAACCATTGCCCCACCCACAAGGTGTATAAACAACAACAATAAATAAGAATAAAATAAGATAATAGATACAAAACAAAAATGTGAAGAACATAAATCAATCAACTCTAATTAGCACATGTAGGACAGTATGCAGGTGTGTGTGCATGGACTTTGCAGATGTATTTCTCACATGTGCAGCACATAGTATTTCTTATACAGTCCTTCTTTAGGGGGCAGAATTAGCATCTCCTCCTCTTGTCTGCCCCAGCTGCAGCCTCAGGTGGATCAGGACAAGATTCAGCCTCCTGAACAGCTTTCACAAGCGCTGTAGAGGCTGCTCTGCAGGGGAGGCGCTCCCTTCTTTGAATGTGTGGGGTTACAAGTGCCTTTCCCAGCTGCTCCAGGAACACCCTCCTCTTGTGGATGATGACCATGGGCCAGCGGGCAGTCATCCTCCTGCAACCTGTAAGTTCCAATCACCTTGTCCAGGTTGTCCATGCCTCCTTTGTTGTGGTTGTAGTCCAGGATGATGGCTGGCTTCTTGTCCTCATGATCACTGATCTCAGCCGTTTTGTGCAGGGTGCTCAGGAGGACCACATTCTTGTTCTTCAATGGGAGGTAAGAAACTAGAGTGGTGGTGGGGGTGAAGGCAAACTTTGATGAGAAGGCCTCTTATCCCCCATTGTTGCGAGGAGTGCAGGGGGGAGCTCAGGCTTGTTCTTTCTAACCGTTACAACCATGGTGATCTTCCTCTTCAGCAACTGAGTTCAATCAGTAGCACACATAATCTCAATTTCTCAATGTGTGTGTGTGTGTGTATGTGTCTTTGTGGTTTTTGTGGTGGGTAAATGATTTTATAACTGCAGGGTCTAAAATGTCCCTAAGACAATCTGTGTACCCTGGTGGTGTACAGCTTTAATGGAAATATGAACAAAGGCGATGTTTCACTTTTTCAAATGTTGGGGTCACTCTAGGAAAGGTCATCAAATTTCATGTTGAAAAAAGTGGTTTTCTCTGCTGTTAAACATAGTGGCATAGTTGACCCATGTCAGATATAGACTTGAAATGTGTTACACTTTCAGTTTCCATCCCAATATTACACTTTATATACATCACAGAAAACAGAAATATAACAAAATTGTTTGACATTGAAACAACGGATTTTCAGCGATTTTCTTTTAAAAAGGATCATTGATTATAAAACGTTAAAAAAATGTCATTTTTTACTCTTATATGAAGGTCATTCAATACGGAAAATTTCAAGAACGTTTCTTCAAGTGCATTCGCAAAAACCATCAAGCGCTATGATGAAACTGTCTCTCATGAGGACTGTCACAGGAAAGGAAGACCCATTAGAGTTACCAGCTTAAAAAATTGCAGCCCAAATAAATGCTCCACAGAGTTCAAGTAACAGACACATCTCGAAATCAATTGTTCAGAGGAGACTGTGTGAATCAGGCCTTCATGGTCGAATTGCTGCAAAGAAACCACTACTAAAGGACACAAATAATAAGAAGAGACTTGCTTGGGTCAAGAAGCAATGGACATTAGACAGGTGGAAATTGGAAATATTTGGTTTCAACATGCCATGTCTTTGTGTCACCCCATGTGTGTTTCCCACCATAAAGAAAGGAGAGGGAGGTGTTATGGTGTGAGGGTGCATTGCTGGTGACACTGTCTGTGATTTATTTATAATTCAAGGCACACCTAACCAACATGGCTACAACAGCATTCTGCAGCGATACGCCATCCCATCTGGTTTGCGCTTAGTGGGACTATCATTTGTTTTTCAACAGGACAACGACCCAACACACCTCCAGGCTGTGTAAGGGCTATTTTACCAAGAAGGAGAGTGCTGTATCAGATGACCTGGCCTCCACAATCCCCCCCTCAAGAAAATGTAATAGTTTGAGATGAGTCGGAACACAGAGTGAAGGAAAAGCAGCCAACAAGTGCTCAGCATATGTGGGAACTCCTTCAAAACTGTTGGAAAAGTATTCCTCATGAAGCTGGTTGAAATAATGCCAATAGTGTGCAAAGCTGTCATCAAGGCAAAGGGTGGCTACTTTGAAGAATCACAGATATAAAATATATTTAGATTTGTTTAACACTTTTTTTGGTTACTACACGATTCCATATGTATTATTTCATAGTTGATGTCTTCACTATTATTCTACATTGTAGAAAATAAATTAAACCCCTTGAATGAGGTGTTTTGAAGCCTTTGACCGGTGGTATATATAAAATATATTGTGTTATTGTGTTATTTCCTAGTTTTGATGTCTTCACTATTATTCTACAACGTAGAAAATAGAAACTAATAACAAAACCCTTGAATGGGTAGGTGTTCCCAAACTTTTGAACTATGTATACAGTTGAAGTCGGAAGTTTACAAACACTTATGTTGGATAGAATCTTGGGGATAGAATCCCACTGACGGGATTGCTAGCAAAACATCAAAAATCTAATAATTTCAATTTCTCAAACAATCAACTATTTTACACCATTTAAAAGTTAAACATCTCCTTAATCGAACCACATTGTCCAATTTCAAAGAGGCTTTACGGCGAAAGCATAAAGTTAGATTATGTTAGGAGAGTACATAGCCAAAAAAGTACACACATCCATTTTCAATTCAAGGACAGGCGTCACCAAAAGCAGAAAACCAGCTAGAATTATGCACTAACCTTTGACAATCTTCATCAGATGACACTCCTAGGACATTATGTTAGACAATAAATGCATTTTTTGTTCTATCAAGTTGATATTTATATCCAAAAACAGCATTTTACATCAGCGCGTGTCGTTGAGAAAATGTGTCTCCCCCAAAACTGCCAGTGAATTTACAAAAAATACTCATTATAAAACGTGGTTAAAGTATTAAACTGTTATTCAAAGAATTATAGATTAACCTCTATGGGCTAGGTGGGGCGCTTGCGTCCCACCTACTCAACAGCCAGTTGAATCCTGTGGCGCGTTATTCAAATACCTTAGATATGATATTACTTCAATTTTTCAAAAATATGACTATTTTACACCATTTTAAAGATAAGACTCTCGTTAATCTAACCACACTGTCCGATTTCAAAAAGGCTTTACAACGAAAGCAAAACATTAGATTATGTTAGCAGAGTAGGGAGCCAGAAATAATCAGACACCCATTTTTCAAGCTAGCTTATAATGTCACAAAAACCAAAACCACAGCTAAATGCAGCACTAACCTTTGATGATCTTCATCAGATGACAACCCTAGGACATTATGTTATACAATACATGCATGTTTTGTTCAATCAAGTTCATATTTATATCAAAAACCAGCTTTTTACATTAGCATGTGACTAGCATGTGACTAGCATTCCCACCGAACACTGCCGGTGAATTTACTAAATTACTCACGATAAACGTTCACAAAAAGCATAACAATTATTTTAAGAATTATAGATACAGAACTCCTCTATGCACTCGATATGTCCGATTTTAAAATAGCTTTTCGGTGAAAGCACATTTTGCAATATTCTCAGTAGATAGCCCGGCATCACAGGGCTAGCTATTTAGACACCCAGCAGGTTTAGCACTCATCAAAGTCAGATTTACTATAAGAAAAATGTTATTACCTTTGTTGTCTTCGTCAGAATGCACTCCCAGGACTTCTACTTCAATAACAAATGTTGGTTTGGTTCAAAATAATCCATCGTTATATCCAAACAGCGGCGTTTTGTTCGTGCGTTCTAGACACTATCCTAAAGGGTAAATAAGGGTGACGAGCATGGTGCAATTCGTGACAAAAGAATTCTAAATATTCCATTACCGTACTTCGAAGCATGTCAACCGATGTTTAAAATCCATTTTATGCCATTTTTCTCATAAAAAAGCGATAATATTCCGACCGGGAATCTGTGTTTAGATAAACAGACAAAGGAAAAGAAAGCATTCGGTCGAAGCGGGCACGCGCCTAAGCCCATAGTACTCTGAGTGGCCACTTGCCAAAAGCGATAAAGTGTTTCAGCCAGAGCCTGCCTCGATATCGTTCAACTTTTTCCCGGGCTCTGAGACCCTATGGAAGACGTAGGAAGTGTCACGTTATTGCACAGATCCTGAGTCTTCAATAAAAAGAGCCAAGATGAAACACTACTTCTCAGACAGGCCACTTCCTGCTTGAAATCTTCTCAGGTTTTGGCCTGCCATAGGAGTTCTGTTATACTCACAGACACCATTCAAACAGTTTTAGAAACTTTAGGGTGTTTTCTATCCAAAGCCAATAATTATATGCATATTCTAGTTACTGGGCAGGAGTAGTAACCAGATTAAATCGGGTACGTTCTTTATCCAGCCGTGTCAATACTGCCCCCTAGCCCGAACAGGTTAACATCTCCTGAATGCAACCGCATTGACACATTTCAAAATAATTTTACTGGGAAAGCACACTTTGCAATAATCTGAGTACTCTGCTCAGAAAAATACACTACGCAATACAGATAGCTGCCATGTTGGAATCATCTAAAATCATAAATAACATTAGAAATATTCCCTTACCTTTAATAATCTTCATCAGAAGGCACTTCCAGGAATCCCAGGTCCACAATTAATTAACAAGTGTTGTTTTTTTCGATGAAGTTTGTAATTTATGTCCAAATAACTCCATGTTGTTCCGTGTTGTTAGCGCGTTCGGTAGGCTACTCAAAATGTAGGGCGTGGGAGGGAAAAGTCACGACGAAAAGTAAAAAAATTATCTATTTACGTTCATTCAAACATGTCAAATGTTGTTTAGCATCAATCTTTTGGGCCATTTTTAACGTGAAACATCAGTAATATTTCAACCGGACCTCTCCTGTGTCTTGAAAAACGTTTTGAAAAAGGTCTCACCTCACATGAACGCGCATCAGTGCGCAATAATGAAGTGACGACATCTCAGGGACATCAACTTCCCTTCCTTCTCATCCGGTCTCTGTTCATCATAGACGCTTCAAACAACTTTATAAAGACTGTTGACATCTAGGGGAAGCCATAGGAAGTGCAAAATGAATCCTTTGTCACTGTGTGTTTTATTAGCAATGACTTGAAAATAGTACAGCCACAAGATTTTCATTTCCTGCTTGTCATTTTTCTCAGGTTTTTGCCTGCCATATGAGTTCTGTTATACTTAGAAACACCATTCAAACAGTTTTAGAATCTTCAGAGTGTTTTCTATCCAAATATACTAATAATATGCATATTCTATTTTCTGGGCCGGAGTAGTAACCTGTTTAAATTGGGTACGTTTTTCATCCGGCCGTGAAAATACTGCCCCCTAGCCCCAACAGGTTTTAACTTGTTTTTCAACCACTCCACAATTTTCTTGTTAACAAACTATAGTTTTGGCAAGTCAGTTAGGCCATCTACTCTGTGCATGACACAAGCAATTTTTCCAACAATTGCTTGTGCTTGTGGAAAGCTACGCGAAATGTTTGACCCAAGTTAAACAATTTAAAAGCAATGCTACCAAATACTAATTTAGTGTATGTAAACTTCTGACCCACTGGGAATGTGATGAAAGAAATTAAAGCTGAAATAAGTAATTATCTCTGCTATTATTCTGACATTTCACATTCTTAAAATAAAGTGGTGATCCTAACTGACCTAAGACAGGGAATTTGTACTAGGATTAAATGTCAGGAATTGTGAAAAACGAGTTTAAAATATTTGGCTAAGGTGTATGTAAACTTCCGACTTCAACTGTATACTTGTATTATTATTATTATTATTAATAATGTAATTTTTTATTATTATTATTATTATTATTCATGTTATTTTTATTAATATTATTAGTAACATTATTATTAAAGTTATTATTATTTATATTATTATTATTAATATTATTATTATTTTTATTAATATTATTAATATTATTATTATTATTATTAATATTATTGTTATCATTATTATTCTTGTTATTATTAATATTATTGTTACTACTATTAATATTATTATTATTAATAATACTATTATTGTTATCATTATTAATGTTATTATTATTATTATTATTAATATTATTGTTATTATTGATATCATTATTATTATTGATATTATTATTATTAATATTCATGGCAACAAAAAAATATTCCACCTCTCACCCTAAATGTACAGAATTCAAAATTACAATGTTTTTCTTTCATTATTTAATCTTTAATGCATGATTATGATCACAGTCTGTTGTTGCCATATTATGCCTGAGTTCTGCCGATAATTTCATTTAAAACACTCCAAAGCCTTCTTCCATCATACTTTATATCAATTTTCTTTGTTTCATAATACAGTTTCTTCTTAGTTTAGTCACATCATTTCTCACTTTGCAGTAAGTTTGCCAATCAGCTGTGCAGCCAGAATTATTAGCCAATCATTTTGCTTCATCTCGCTCAACCATAGCATTTTTCAATTCATCATCCATGCAGATTCATTCTAACAATCAATTTCTTAAAGCCACAATGCAGTGTTTAACTTTTCTTTTTTTTAAATCACCAATTCATGTCTAATAAATCACTTTGTGTGTGTTTATATTTAAATGTAACTTCAAATTATATTTTTCATAATTTATTTCCATTAGTCTCCTTGGTCGACTGAAATGCTCAGTCCGACTGTGTGGGTGTGGGGATACAAATTTGAATACATTTACAAACGTCTCTGATTGGCTGATATAATTGTCTAAAGTCCACCCACTTAGGCACATGGTATTCAACCTGTCGGTTGGAGCTGGACCCTGAAAGAAACAAAGTTCCACAGGTGTGCATGTTACTTTTTGTTTTGTCATCAAAAGTAAAGGGATCCATAACGCATCTTCATTTGCTATATAAATCATTGTTGTACTGTTTGACGCAGTAGATCACCAGAAGACCAGTGGCGGGTGCTGATTGGCCGAATACCTGGGTCGCTGGGTGGTTTGAGTTGTCAACAAAGCAGCATGACAGAAACATGACGCCAAGTTTTCGAACTACCGGTTAATTTGATGAGATTTATAAAGCGATCTGTGCATTTGAACAACATAAATCCTATTTCCCTTTTGCATGTAAAAAACAAAAAACAAATAACCACTGTTGCACATGCTGCCACTGTTTTAAACAGATTATATTATGCTATTTATGGCGAGTTAGCACACAAGCAAATGAGTGCACCAGGGAGAACAAGCATGGATACAATAAGTGTAGCTCAGTTGGTAGAGCATGGTGTTTGCAACGCCAGGGTTGTGGGTTCGATTCCCACAGGGGACCAGTACGGAGAAGAAAAAAAAGAAAAATGTATGCATTCACTACTGTAAGTTGCTCTGGATAAGAGCGTCTGCTAAATGACTAAATGTGAAAACACACTGTCTATCTGGGGATAGCTAGCTAACATAATGTCACAAAGCATTATCTAACTGGGGATAACTAGTTAGCATAATGTCACAAAGCATTATCTAACTGGGGATAACTAGTTAGCATAATGTCACAAAGCATTATCTAACTGGGGATAGCTTGCTAACATAATATCACAAATCATTATCTAACTGGGGATAGCTAGCTAACATAATGTCACAAAGCATTATCTAACTGGGGATAGCTTGCTAACATAATATCACAAATCATTATCTAACTGGGGATAGCTAGCTAACATAATGTCACAAAGCATTATCTAACTGGGGATAGCTTGCTAACATAATGTCACAAAGCATTATCTAACTGGGGATAGCTTGCTAACATAATATCACAAATCATTATCTAACTGGGGATAACTAGCTAGCATAATGTCACATAGCATTATCTAACTGGGGATAGCTAGCTAACTTAATGTCACAAAGCATTATCTAACTGGGGATAACTAGCTAGCATAATGTCACAAAGCATTATCTAACTGGGGATAACTAGCTAGCATAATGTCACAAAGCATTATCTAACTGGGGATAGCTTGCTAGCATAATGTCACAAAGCATGATGAGCTAGCAAGTTAACTTTCATTCTGAAATAACTTCATATTTCCAAGTTTGTCAGATATTAGTTTAGAAAAACTTGATATTGGTATGGGAGCTAACAGCTGGCAAGTTAACAGTTAGCTATAGCTATCTAGCCGCTTATCAAAGGTAGATAACGGTTTAATTTGACAACAACAACAAAAAAATCAATCAAACTATTTCTTAATGTTTCTCAAAATTACTGTAGCTGTCTAATTAATTCCAGAATGCTTTGTGATACACCCATTATTATGCTGTTTTAATCCACATAACATGTCGACCTGTAATACAACCTGATGCTCCTTTGTCCTACCAGATTCACGACGAGAAGGCTCTAGCTAGAGTAGGCCTCTGTTTTTTTTCCCACTCTCGTTGGATGTAGACATCCGGTTTATATGGTTCCAGACTGTTATGACGATTTATTTACAAGTAAATTACAATCAGCTTTTTAATTTAGTTCCATCTGTACCTGATAGAGCAGATCTAGTCTGACGTGGGGAAGTAAGCCGTCTGGCGTGAGAGACTCATTGGGAGGAGGAGAGTAGAGCAGACCCAGAAGTTTGGACTGAACGCACATTTGAGCGCCCCCCCGGACGGTCCATTTACTTTGTGCTGTTATAATTTATGCTTTGAAGTCCTGCGATTTCATTGGGGCAGTTCACCGTCATTGCAAATAGTTGGCAAAACAAAAGACAAAAGGAATGTTTGCATGGCCTATGCACCCCCCCCCCCCCCCCCCCAATGAAGAGCAGAGTAGTAAGTAACTGAGCATCTTGTTTTGAACAATAGATTTTTGAAACAGAAAATGTACACGTTTAGCACACTTTCATGAGCATGTAAAACATAATCCTTGAAATGGATAATATTTCTAGGTGCACAAGTGCAGAGAAATGCCTTTCTTGCGAACTCAAAACCGTACAATGCAATAATAAATAACTACCTAATACAACATCAAAAAAACACACTACAAAAACAATGTCACTTCAAGTCAGTAGCTAGCTATTCTGGTTGCGGTCAAGGCTAGTAGTTAGCTAGCTAAGTTAGCTTGCAGAAGCACCAGGCTATGTCCTTCAATTTTAATAATAATAGTTAGCTAGAAGATGTATGCAAGGTGTATTTGACAGAACACTGATGGAGAATGAAAGCTGTAAATCCATTGCTAGTGTAAGTTTAGCTAGCTAGCTACCTTGATGGAGAATGAAAGCTGTAAATCCATTGCAAGTGTACGTTTAGCTAGCTAGCTACCTTGTTGAGGTGTGCTGTGCATTATCAAATCAGACAAAGGGATCGTTCTGATGGAAAACAAAGAAACAATCGGCTACAGCACAATCTCTCTTGCTTTTGGCATAATTAGCTACCTCTCCTGTGCATGTCAACAATTTGACTGGGTGTGAAAGTAGAAGGGGGATTATGGAAATTGGTCAAACAGACCACCAGGAGACGTTATGCAAGGTCCAAAAAACACCAACCCACTTGAACAAGCTGAAATTCAATGCAATTTTCTTCAAACTTGCTCTTACACAAATATGGCATTATCACAACAGGCGTAGTAGACATTACCGTGAAATGCTTACAAGCCCTTAACCAACAGAGAATCTTGTTTCTCATGTTCTGAGAGTCTTTAGTTGCCGTTTGGTAAACTCCAAGCGGGATGATCATCTTGTTTCTCATGGTCTGAGGGTCCTTTAGGTGTATTTTGGCAAACTCCAAGCGGGCTGTCATGTACCTTTTACTGAGGAGTGGCTTCCGTCTGGCCACAAAGCCTGATTGTTGGAGTGCTGCAGAGATGGTTGTCCTTCTGGAAGGTTCTCCCATCTCCACAGAGGAACTCTGGAGCTCTATCGGACTGACCATCGGTTTCTTGGTCACCTCCCTGACCAAGGGTCATCTTCCTCGATTGCTCAGTTTGGACCCGCGGCCAGCTCTAGGAAGAGTCTTGGTGGTTCCAAACTTCTTCAATTTAAGAATGATGGAGGCCACTGTGTTCTTGGGGACCTTCAATGTTGCAGAATGTTTTGGTACCCTTCCCCAGATCTGTGCCATGACACAATCCTGTCTTGGAGATCTACGAACAATTCCTTCGACCTCATGGCTTGGTTTTTGCTCTGACATTCACTGTCAACTGTGGGACCTTACATGTGGGACCTTACATAGACAGGTGTGTGCCTTTCCAAATCATGTTCAGTCAATTGACTTTACCACAGGTGGACTCCAATCAAGTTGTAGAAACATCTCAAGGATGATTAATGGAAACAAGATGTACCAGAGTTCAATTTCGAGTCTGATAGCAAAGGGTCTGAATACTTATGTAAATATGTGTAAATATAGTATTGTCCAATCTGACAGAATTTAAGAGGATATGCAGAGAAAAATGGGAGAAACTCCCCAAATACAGGTGTGTCAAGCATGTAGCATCATACCCAAGAAGACTTGAGGCTGTAATCGCTGCCAATGGTGCTTCAACAAAGTACTGAGTAAAGGGTGTGAATACTTATGTAAATGTGATATTTCAGTGTTTTATTCTTTATACATTTTGCTAAAATGTCTTAAAACCTGTTTTCTCTTTTTCATTATGGGGTATTGTGTTATTTTTAGATTGGTTAGGAAAACAAGAAGTTGTAGGTTAGTCGAACAAGAAGTCATGTCAGTATATAGGGGAAAAACAAACCACATTCAGAAGAACCTCACTCGGACAGGAGAACAGGCACTTAATGAACTAATGAAATATCCATCTTTGGTAAACCTGCAGGCCTAGGTGGCTGCTGTGGTTGTTTTAGACTATGAAAAATACAAGGAAGTGATTCAGAGACAACTTAGTAATGAACGTTTCTATAGAAAACTGAGTGTTTGATCCCAGACAGGTCTTCCAAAGGGATATATATGCTTATATCTGAAGCAAGCGCTATTATACAACACCGTCTCAGAACCTGAATATCAATACCTTTGCTGCCAATGTGCCATACGTCCATGCCTGTACATTACACAAACCTAAAACACAAGGCAAGCCCTAGCTCACTACTTGAGAGTCTGAGATACAAACAAATACCAACCAACGAACTTCGTTCTAATCTCAAATTCACTATTGAATGTGAAACGAAACGTGTTCATTACCTCGATATGTGGATTGAGAAATCAAATGGGACCCTGTTTACAACTCTGTATAGAAAAGAACATAAATACTATTTTACAGGGGGGACAGCTTCCACCCTGACTCATTAAAAAGAGGACTTCCAAGAGGCTAGTTTTTCAGACTCTGCCCGTATATGCCACTCCACAGAGGACTATCTAGAAAAAGCAGCGGAGATGAACAATAGGTTTCTAAGAAGAGGCTACTCTCCACAATGTGTGGATGAAGCTTCTAATTTGGCATTGGGGAAAACACGAGATGAACTGCTACTAAAAAGTCCTCACTAAAGCTAAAGAACACTCTGTAATGTTCACAACCACATATACTTTGAACTGGCGCAAAGTGGGAGATGCTGTCAAGAAACACTGGCATGTTTTATCATCGGACCCAGCTCTGCCAGCTGAATTTAAGAACACACCACTTATTAGTATATAGGTGAGGTCACAATTTATGTGACAAATTGGTCCATGCCAACAGCAAGCCACAAAAGAAAATGAGCTAGGCTCTTTTACCCCCTCTTCCGAATGGTAGTTATAAATGCAGAGGCTGCTCACAGTGCAACAATATGATGAAGTCATACATACAGGAAAACAGGTCCAAATAAATGGCATTATTACGTGCTCCTCCAACCATGTTATCTACGTGATTAAATGTCCATGTGAGCTGTGTTATGTAGGTAAAACCTCTCGTTCTCTCAGAGAACTAGCGAACGTCAAAGTTCAAATCAGGAGACAGGGATTATCCAGTCGCAGTACATTTTAATGACCTAAAACATAACATTTCTACCTTTAGATTCTGTGGCATATAGAGAAAGTTAAGATATCAGACAGGGGAGGTAATATAAATACTACTCTGAGCAAAATATAATGTTTTGTGATTTTCCCCCTCCAGACATTATTCCCTAAAGGACTTAATGATGAGATGCCCATGTGAACATAAACTGACACTTCAGTCTACTCTGACGTTTTTTTTATTTCTCTATACCCAATTATTTATGAAAATGTACTTGATAGGTCGATGTCCTCATTGTGGTTTTACAGACGTGTTTAATCCGTTTTATGTACACACTTTATTAAATCAAATACATTTTTTTCTTATTTTTTTCACCTTTATTTAACCAGGTAGGCCAGTTGAGAACAAGTTCTCATTTACAACTGCGACCTGGCCAAGATAAAGAAATGCAGTGCGACACAAACAACAACACAGAGTTACACATGGAATAAACAAACATACAGTCGAGAACACAATAGAAAAATCTATATACAGTGTGTGCAACTAAGGTAAGACTAGAGAGGTAAAGCAATAAATAGGCCGTAGTGGCAAAGTAATTACAATTTAGCAATTAAACACTGGAATGATAGATGTGCAGAAGATGAATGTGCAAGTAGAGAAACTGGGGTGCAAAGGAGCAAGATAAATAAATAAATACAGTATGGGGATGAGGTAGTTGGACGGGCTATTTACAGATGGGCTATGTACAGGTGCAGTGATCTGTGAGCTGCTCTGACAGCTGATGCTTAAAGCTAGTGAGGGAGATATGAGTCTCCAGCTTCAGTGATTTTTGCAATTCGTTCCAGTCATTGGCAGCAGAGAACTGGAAGGGAAGGCGGCCAAAGGAGGAATAGGATTTGGGGGTGACCAGTGAAATATACCTGCTGGAGTGCGTGCTACAGGTGGGTGCTGCTATGGTGCCCATTGAGCTGAGATGTATGTGACCAAATGTTATTGGTCAACTACACATATTTAGCAGATGTTATTGCGGGTGTAGCGAAGTGCTTGTGTTTCTATCTCCAACAGTGCAGTATTATCTAACAATTCACAACAATACACACAAATCTAAAGCAAAAGAATGGAGTTAAGAAACGGACGAGCGTTGACTAAAATACAGTAGAATAGAATACAGCACATACATATGAAATGAGTAAAGCAGTCTGTAAACATGATTAAAGTGACTAGTGTTACATTAATAAAGTGACCAGTGATTTAACGTCTTTGTATATAGGGCAGCAGGATCTAAGGTGCAGGGTTGAGTAACCTGGTGGTAGCCAGCTAGTGATGGCTATTTAACAGTCTGGTGGCCTTGAGATAGAAGCTGTTTTTCAGTCTCTCGGTCCCAGCTTTGATGCACCTGTACTGACCTCACCTTCTGGATGATAACGTGGTGAACAGGCCGTAACTCAGGTGGTTGATGTCCTTGAGGATTTTTTGGGGCCTTCTTGTGACATCGGGTGGTGTAGGTGTCCTGGAGGGCAGGTAGTTTGCCACCCGGTGATGCGTTGGGCAGACCTCACTACCCTCTGGAGAGCCCTGCGTTTGAGGGAGGTGCATTTGCCGTACCGGGCGGTGATACAGCCCGACAGGATGCTCTCAATTGTGCATCTGTAAAAGTTTGTGAGGGTCTTAGGTGCCAAGCCGAATGTCTTCAGTCTCCTGAGGTTGAAGAGACACTGTTGCGCCTTCTTCACCACACTGTGTATGTGGGTGGACAATTTCAGATTGCCAGTCATGTGTACGCAGAGGAACTTGAAGCTTTTCGCGTTCTTCACTGTGGTTACGTCGATGTGGAAAGGGGCGTGCTCTCTGCTGTTTCCTGCAGTCCACGATCAGCTCCTTCATTTTCCTGGCACCACTCCGCCAGGGCCCTCACCTCCTCCCTGTAGGCTGTCTCGTCATTGTTGGTAATCAGGCCTACTACTATTGTGTCATCTGTAAACTTGATGATTGAGTTGGAGGCATGCATGGCCACTCAGTCATGGGTGAACAGGGAGTACAGGAGGGGGCTGAGAATGTACCTTTGTAGGGCCCCTACATGTACATGATGTTACTGCACTGTCGGAGCTAGAAACACAACTATTTAGTTAAATGTAACTGCACTGTCAAAGCTAGAAGCACAAGCATTTAGTTAGATGTTACTGCACTGTCAGAGCTAGAAACACAAGCATTTAGTTAAATATTCCTGGACTGTCGGTGGTATAAGCACAAGCATTTAGTTAGATATTACTGCACTGTTGGAGCTAGAAGCACAATCATTTCGCTACACCCTCAATCGATCTCCTAATCACGTATATGTGACCAATAACATCTCCTAACCATGTGTATGGACCAATAACATCTGCTAATCACGTGTATGTCACCAATAACATCTGCTATTCACGTGAATGTGACCAATTTGATTTGATTTGATAAGATTTTTGCAACTGCACTTTAAGAAACATTTAAGGTTCTTTCAATTTTCCGGATTGACAGACGTTCATGTCTTAAACTAATGATGTACTGTCATTTCTCTTTGCTTATTTGAGCTGTCCTTTCTGTAATGTGGACTTGGTCTTTTACCATTTACATTTACCAATTAGGGCTATCTTCTGTATTCTACCTCTGCCTTGTCACAAAACAACTGATTGGCTTAAATGCATTAAGAAGGAAAGAAATTCCACAAATTAACTTTTAGCAAGTCACACCTGTTAATTGAAATGCATTCCAGGTGACTACCTCATGAAGTTGTTGAGAGAATGCCAAGGCATTCTGGTGGCAATTGGTGGCTACTTTGAAGAATCTCAAATATAAAATATATTTTGATTTGTTTAACACTGTTTTGGTTACTACATGATTCCATACGTGTTATTTCATAGTTTTGATGTCTTCACTATTATTCTACTATGTTGCATCGTGAGTAAGAACAGCCCAGTCCTTTCTGTAATATGGGCTTGGTCTTTTACCAAATAGGGCTAGCCCCCAACCACAATCTTCTTATGATTCATCGGCAGATTTCACAGACAATTTTTTTTACTTTCTCCTCAGACTCGGCACAGTTCTCATGTGAATACTGTGGTATGCCATTCACAACAATGTCATTCCTACTGGACTGTCTCCCTTGTCTTTTTTTATAGTCTTTGTTAATAACGATTCACAGACATTTTTGATGTCATCTCACGTGAACTTACAGTTTATTGTCATCTTTCTGTAAGTCTCTTTCAGGACATCCACCTCTCCCTGGGAGAACTGCAAACTGTTCTTAAGGTCCTGGACCTCTCTGGTCAGATCGTCCATTCATTTGTTGAGTCCATCAGTATTTGGAAGCTATTTACCTGCTGCTTGTTCAACCCTTTTGTTTGTTTAAAAGATCCTTCACCTGTGGTAGAAAAACAATGTCCTCTCTATTACTTCCACCTTTAGCTTTGGAGGTCAAGGTATGCTAACGCCGGTACTCCACACAGTTCCAGACAGGGCAGGTTGCAGGACAGAATTAAACAGCAAAAAACATCAGGGATTTAGACAACCACAAGCCCGGGACAATCGACGATCCCAGCCATAAATCAAATCAAATCAAATTTTATTAGTCACATGCGTCGAATACAAGTGTAGATCTTACAGTGAAGTGCTTACTTACGAGCCCCTAACCGACAGTGCAGTTTTAAAAACTATGGAAAAGGATAAAAGTAAAAAGTAATTAAAGAGCAGCAGTAAAAAATAACAATATATACAGGGTGTGCCGGAACAGAGTCAATGTGCGGGGGCACCGGTTAGTTGAGCTAGTATGTACATGTAGGTAGAGTTATTAAAGTCACTATGTATAGATGACAACAGAGAGTGGCAGTGGTGTGGAGAGGTGAGGGGGGGGGGGCAATGCGAGTATTATAGATACAGAACTCCTCTATGCACTCGATATGTCCGATTTTAAAATAGCTTTTCGGTGAAAGCACATTTTGAAATATTCTCAGTAGATAGCCCAGCCATCACGGCTAGCCATTTAGACACCGACCAAGTTTAGCCCTGACCAAACTCCGATTTACTATTACAAAAGTTTGATTACCTTTGTTGTCTTCGTCAGAATGCACTCCCAGGACTGCTACTTCAATAACAAATGTTGGTTTGGTCCAAAATAATCCATCGTTATATCCAAATAGCGGCGTTTTGTTCGTGCGTTCTAGACACTATCCTAAAGGGTAAATAAGGGTGACGAGCATGGCGCAATTCGTGACAAAAGATTTCTAAATATTCCATTACCGTACTTCGAAGCATGTCAACCGCTGTTTAAAATCAATTTTTATGCCATTTTTCTCGTAAAGAAGCGATAATATTCCGACCGGGAATCTGCGTTTAGGTGAACAGAGGAAAGAAAACAAAGCATTCGGTCGACGCGGACACGCGCCTGAGTCTCACAGTACTGTAACCAGCCACTACCCAAACGCGCTACTTTGTTTCAACTAGAGCCTGCAAAGCCACGATTCAGCTTTTTGCCGCCTTCTGAGAGCCCATTGGAGCCGTAGGAAGTGTCACGTAACAGCAGAGATCCTTTGTAATGGATAGAGATGGCAAAGAAGGCCAAGAAATGGTCAGACAGGGTACTTCCTGTACAGAATCTTCTCAGGTTTTGGCCTGCCAAATGAGTTCTGTTATACTCACAGACACCATTCAAACAGTTTTAGAAACTTTGGCGTGTTTGCTATCCAAAGCTAATAATTATATGCATATTCTAGTTTCTGGGCAGGAGTAATAATCAGATTAAATCGGGTACGTTTTTTATCCGGCTGTGAAAATACTGCCCCCTATCCATAACAGGTTAAGAAGCCTCTTGGACCTAGATTTGGCACTCCAGTACCGCTTGCCATGCGGTAGCAGAGAGAACAGTCTATGACTATGGTGGCTGCGGTCTTTGACAATTTTTAGGGGCTTCCTCTGACACCGCCTGGTATAGAGGTCCTGGATGGCAGGAAGCTTGGCCCCAGTGATGTACTGGGACGTTCACACTACCCTATGTAGTGCCTTGCTGTCGGAGGCTGAGCAGTTTCCATACCAGGCAGTGATGCAACCAGTCAGGATGCTCTCGATGGTGCAGCTGTAGAACCTTTTGAGGATTTGAGGACCCAGGCCAAATCTTTTCAGTCTCCTAAGGGGGAATAGGTTTTGTCGTGCCCGCTTCATGACTGTCATGGTGTGCTTGGACCATGTTAGTTTGTTGCTGATGTGGACACCAAGGAACTTGAAGCTCTCAACCTGCTCCACTGCAGCCCCGCCGATGAGAATGGGGGCATGCTCGGTCCTCCTTTTCCTGTAGTTCACATTCATCTCCTTTGTCTTGATCACGTTGAGGGAGAGGTTGTTGTCCTGGCACCACACGGCCAGGTCTCTGACCTCCATATAGGCTGTCTCGTTGTTGTCATTGATCAGGCCTACCACTGTTGTGTCATCGGCAAATTTAATGATGGTGTTGGAGTCGTGCCTGGCCGTGCAGTCATGGGTGAGCAGGGAGTACAGGATGGGGCTGAGCACAAACCCCTGAGGGGCCCCTGTGTTGAGGATCAGCGTGGCGGATGTGTTGTTCCCTACCCTTACCACCTGGGGGCGGCCCATCAGGAAGTCCATGATCCAGTTGCAGAGGGAGGCGTTTAGTCCCAGGGTCCTTAGCTTATTGATGAGCTTTGAGATCACTATTGTGTTGAACACTGAGCTGTTGTCAATAAATAGCTTTCTCACATAGGTGTTCCTTTTGTCCAGGTGGGAAAGGGCAGTGTGGAGTGCAATTGAGACTGCATCATCTGTGGATCTGTTTGGGCGGTATACAAATTGGAGTGGGTCTAGGGTTTCTGGGATGATGGTGTTGATGTGAGCTATGACCAGCCTTTCAAAGCACTTCATGTCTACAGACGTGAGTGCTACGGGTCGGTGGTCATTTAGGCAGGTTACCTTAGTGTTCTTGGGCACAGGGACTATGGTGTTCTGCCTAAACATGTTGGTTTTACAGACTCGGACAGGGAGAGGTTGAACATGTCACTGAAGACACTTGCTAGTTGGTCAACGCATGCTCACAGTACACGTCCTGGTAATCCGTCTGGCCCTGTGGCCTTGTGAATGTTGACCTGTCTAAAGATCTTACTCACATCGGCTGCGGAGAGTGTGATCACACCGTATTCTGGTACAGCTGGTGCGCTCATGCATGTTTCAGTGTTATTTGCCTCAAAGCGAGCATAGAAGTAGTTTAGCTCGTCCGGTAGGCTCGTGTCACTGGGCAGCTCTCAGCTGTACTTTCATTTGTAGTCTGTTATGGTTTGCAAGCCCTGCCACATCTGATGAGCGTCAAAGCCTGTGTAATATGACTCAGTCTTAGTCCTGTATTGATGCTTTGCCTATTTGATGGTTCTTCGGAGGGCATAGTGGGATTTCTTATAAGCTTCCTGGTTAGAGTCCCGCTCCTTGAAAGCGGCAGCTCTAGCTTTTAGTTCACTGTGAATGCTGCCAGCAATCCATAGCTTCTGGTTGGAGTATGTACGTACGGTCACTGTGGGGATGACATCATCGATGCACTTATTGATGAAGCCAATGACAGATGTGGTGTACTCCTCAATGCCATTGGAGGAGCCCCGGAACATTTTCCAGTCTGTGCTAGCAAAACAGTCCTGTCGCTTAGCATCTGCTTCATCTGACCACTTTTTTATTGATCAAGTCACTGGTGCTTCCTGCTTTCATTTTTGCTTGTAAGCAGGAATCAGGGGGATGGAATTATGGTCAGAATTGCCAAATTGTCACGGCTGTGTGGAGAGATGGACCAAAGTGCAGCGTGATCTGGGTCCCACATCTTTAATTGTGAAACGCAGAAAACAATCAACAGCAAACGAAACGTGACGCAAATGCAGTGCTCACAGGCAACTACACACAAACAAGATCCCACAAAACACAGTGGGGAAATGGCTGCCTAAATATGATGCCCAATCAGAGACAACGATAAACAGCTGCCTCTGATTGGGAACCATACTAGGCCAACATAGAAATGAAACAACTTAGATTACCCACCCTAGTCACACCCCAACCTAACCAACATAGAGAATAAAAAGCTCTCTATGGTCAGGGCGTGACACAAATGGAGGGTGAGGGAGAGCTTTGTATGCATCTCTGTGTGTGGAGTACAGGTAGTCCAGAGTTCCTTTCCCTCTGGTTACACATTTAACATGCTGATATAAATTTGGTAAAACTGATTTAAGTTTCCCTGCATTAAAGTCCCCGGCCACTAGGAGCGTCGCCTCTGGGTGAGGTTTTTCTTGTTTGCTTAAAGCGGAATACAGCTCATTCAATTCTATCTTAGTGCCAGCCTCTGACTGTGGTGGTATGCAAAAAGCTACAAAGAATGTAGATGAAAACGCTCTCGGTTGGTAATGTGGTCTGCAGCTTATCATGAGAAACTCTACCTCAGGTGAGCAATAGCTCGAGACTTCCTTAGATATCGTGCACCAGCTGTTGTTTACAAAAATACAAAGACCGCCACCCCTTCTCTTACCAGACGCCGCTGTTCTATCTTGCCGGTACATCGCATAACCAGCCAGCTGTATGTTGATATTGTCGTCGTTCAGCCACGACTCCGTGAAGCATAAGATGTTACAGTTTTAATGTCCCTTTGGTGGTTTAATCTTCCCAATAACTTGTTAATTTTATTGTCCAAAGATTGCATGTTTGCTAGCGGGATTGAGGGGAGTGGGGGTTTATTTGATCGCCTTCGACTCCTCAGAAGGCAGCCCGCCCTCCGGCCTCTCTTTCCCTGCCTCCTCTTCACGCAGAGGGAGCCCTATATCCTCCGCCTCGGGCTCGTCAGAGTCGTGAAAGAAGAAAAAGTATTCTGCTAGTCAGTGGGTGAGTAATCGTAGTCCTGATGTCTTGAAGTTATTTTCGGTCATAAGAGATGGTAGCGGCAACATTATGTACAAAAATAGTAAAAAAAAAAACAAGTTGCAAACAACGCAGATAAACAAACAAAAAAACTATCGGTTGGGGGCACGTAAAACGTCTGCCTTTTGCTCCGGCGCCACCTTACAATAACGGCTAACCCCATCGTGGGCTGTGTTCAAGCTATCAAGGAAGCCCTGTCAGCTTGATAGCTAGTTAGCAGCTAGGCTAGCTGCTACGACAAGCAGCTCTTCAGACTATTGGTTGGCAGGATCCCTGGACAGATATAGCTGTCCCAGCAACTGATGCTAACCGCGTCACGGGATCCAAATTCAAAAGGTAACTTGTAAGCAAACTTTTTTGAATAGAGCACTTTTTCAGAGACTGTCAAAAACAACAAAAAACCGAGCTCTCCCTCGTTACGCGTTCAGTACGAGATAGAGAGAGCAAAAGGGAGAGAGAGAGGGAGAGAGAGAGAGAGAGAGAGAACACATTCAGTACACTACACACATGTCCCCAGCACAGGAGGCTGGTGGCACCTTAATTGGGGTGGAAGGGGACGTGGTAATGGCTGAAGCGGAATAAATTGGAATGGTATCAACAACATAAAACACATAGTTTCCATGTGTTTGATGCTATTCCATTTGTTCCAGCCATAATTATGAGCCATCCTGCTGTCAGCAGCCTCCACTGTTCCTCAACTGGGTCGACTGTTACGTTAGGTTACGAGGAAGGGTTAGGCTTAGGGTTGGGGTTGGGGTTAGGGTTAGGGGTTAGGGGTTAGGGTTGGGTTAGGGTTGGGGTTAGGGGTTAGGGTTGGGGTTAGGGGTTAAGGGTTGGGGTTAGGGGTTAGGGTTGGGGTTAGGGGTTAGGGGTTAGGGTTAGGGTTGGGGTTAGGGTTAGGGTTAGGGTTGGGGTTAGGGGTTAGGGGTTAGGGTTAGGGCTTAGGGGTTAGGGTTAGGGTTAGGGGTTGGGTTTAGGGGTTAGGGTTAGGGTTGGGGTTAGGGTTAGGGTTAGGGTTAGGGGTTAGGGTTAGGGGTTAGGGTTAGGGGTTAGGGTTAGGGTTAGGGTTAGCGGTTAGGGTTAGGGTTAGGGTTAGGGTTAGGGTTAGGGTTAGGGGTTGGGGTTAGAGTTAGGGTTGGCGTTAGGGTTAGGGTTAGAGTTAGGGTTAGGGTTAGGGTTAGGGTTAGGGTTAGGGTTAGGGTTGGGGTTAGAGTTAGGGTTAGGGTTAGGGTTAGGGTTGGGGTTAGAGTTAGGGTTAGGGTTAGGGTTAGGGTTAGGGTTAGGGGTTAGGGTTAGGGTTGGGGTTAGAGTTAGGGTTAGGGTTAGGGTTAGGGTTAGGGTTAGGGTTGGGGTTAGGGTTAGGGTTAGGGTTAGGGTTAGGGTTGGGGTTGGGGTTAGGGGTTAGGGTTGGGGTTAGGGGTTGGGGTTAGGGGTTAGGGTTAGGGTTGGGGTTAGAGTTAGGGTTAGGGTTAGGGTTAGGGTTAGGGTTGGGGTTAGAGTTAGGGTTAGGGTTAGGGTTAGGGTTAGGGTTAGGGGTTGGGGTTAGGAAGAAGGTGTGAGAGGGCTGTTTCTGTCCTTTCTTTGCTTCTGGATGGAATATCTTTAAAGAGGGATCCTGACCTGGTCACACGTGTGTGTGTGTGTGTGTGTGTGTGTGTGTGTGTGTGTGTGTGTGTGTGTGTGTGTGTGTGTGTGTGTGTGTGTGTGTGTGTGTGTGTGTGTGTGTGTGTGTGTGTGTGTGCGTGTGTGTGTGTGTGTGTTTGTGTGTGTGGTTAACCGTGTTTGTATGTGTGTCTGTCAGCTGTCTCTTATGAGTTCACCCTCTCCTCGCTCTTGTCAGAGGTATTTTTGCCCTCTCCCCTCCTCTCTATCCTATCAGAGGTTCTGTTTCTAGAATGTGTTCTCTGTAAGTAAATATCCCATCAATAATTAATGCAACTGTTTTTGTTTCGGCTTCCTCTCTGTGTGACATCTTGTTTCTGCCCTAACAGGCAGAATGGGATGTGGACCTTATGATGTTAATCAGGCAGAACACAGACCAGCTCTCAGCCCATACAACATCTTCTGCCTGAAGGAACAATCCTTTTGTCATTGTTGACAAACCAACCGATCAATGTGGGGTATATCTAATCCTCCAGTAATCTGATGTAATGATTAATCCTCCAGTAATCTGATGTAATGTTTTATCCTCCACTAATCTGATGTAATGTTTTATCCTCCACTAATCTGATGTAATGTTTTATCCTCACCTAATCTGATGTAATGTAAAGATCTCTTATCTTCTGATTTCACATAAAGCATTGCTTCATGGTCAGCATTCAGCCCTTACTCTTTTAAATGTACATTTGTCTGCTTAAAATATAATTGTTTTACCATGTCTCTCATGAAAAACTGTAGGTTACAAAATATGTAGTCTATGTTCTAAAATGATGAAACCATCAATTACTCCCAGACCCAGACTCACAGACCCAGATTTACAGACCCAGATTTACAGACCCAGATTTACAGACCCAGATTTACAGACCCAGACTCACAGACCAAGATTTACAGACCCAGACTCACAGACCCAGATTTACAGACCCAGATTTACAGACCCAGACCTACAGACCCAGATTTACAGACCCAGACTCACAGACCCAGACTGACAGACCCAGACTCACAGACCCAGACTCACAGACCCAGACTCACAGACCCAGACTCACAGACTCAGACTCACAGACCCAGATTTACAGACCCAGACTTACAGACCCAGACTCACAGACCCAGACTCACAGACCCAGACTCACAGACCCAGACTTACAGACCCAGACTGACAGACCCAGACTGACAGACCCAGACTGACAGACCCAGAGTAACAGACCCAGACTCACAGACCCACAGACCCAGACCCACACACCCAGACCCACAGACCCAGACTCACAGACCCAGACTCACAGACCCAGACTCACAGACCCAGACCCACAGACCCAGACTCACAGACCCAGACTCACAGACCCAGACTCACAGACCCAGACTAACAGACCCACAGACCCAGACTCACAGACCCAGACTCACAGACCCAGACTCACAGACCCAGACTAACAGACCCAGACTAACAGACCCAGACTCACAGACCCAGACTCACAGACCCAGACTCACAGACCCAGACTAACAGACCCAGACTCACAGACTCACAGACCCAGACTCACAGAAACATAACAGTATTGACACACCCAGACTCACAATACTATAACTGTAATGATACATACAGACCCACACTCACAGACCCACACTCACAGACCCACACTCACAGACCCACACTCACAGACCCAGACTGACAGACCCAGACTAACAGACCCACACCCACAGATACGTAACAGTAATCAAATACAAGTTGCTTTTCAGTGGTCAAACGGCCGTAGTGGTCTTTTGGGGTTGCAGCTCTAAGTGTGTCTAATTCTCTATTGTGCACTTAGACACAGCATTGGGAAGGAAAGGGGCTTGTAAGCCTTGGAAAAGAGGCTTGTTCTCTGTGCTTTTCTGTGTTCAGCGGGGACATGAAACAGAGTGTTTTTTATGTTGTACGCTGGTAATGCCCTCTAATGCTGTTGGTTGAGTCTCCACAGGAAGTCCTACTAGTCTCAGGTGGGTCCTCCCAAGGTACTAGCTGAATTAAATGTCTAGCTACGGTTGCCTAGCTGCCTGGCTGCCTGCCTTGGAGGTTTTTAAAGTGCGTCACAGCACAGCGGAGAGGAAAACAGTAAAACGTGTTGACTTCTGACAGGACTATCGTTTTACATTTAACAGACTCTCTGATCCAGAGTTACTACAGTAGTGAGTCATTTAGCAGACTCTCAGATCCAGAGACACTACAGTAATGAGTCATTTAGCAGACTCTCTTAACCAGAGATACTACATTAATGAGTCATTTAGCAGACTCTCTGATCCAGAGATACTACATTAGTGAGTCATTTAGCAGACTCTCTGATCCAGAGATACTACAGTAGTGAGTCATTTAGCAGACTCTCCTATCCAGAGATACTATAGTAGTGAGTCATTTAGCAGACTCTCTGATCCAAAGCCACTTACAGTAGTGAGTCATTTAGCAGACTCTGTGATCCAGAGACACTACAGTAATGAGTCATTTAACAGACTCTGTGATCCAGAGATACTACAGTAGTGAGTCATTTGACAGACTCTCTGATCCAGAGCCACTACAGTATTGAGTCATTTAGCAGACACTCTGATCCAGAACCACTACAGTAGTGAGTCATTTAGCAGACTCTCTGATCCAGAGCCACTACAGTAGTGAGTCATTTAGCAGACTCTCTTATCCAGAGCCACTACAGTAGTGAGTCATTTAGCAGACGCTCTTATCCAGAGTCACTACAGTAGTGAGTCATTTAGCAGACTCTCTTATCCAGAGATACTACAGTAGTGAGTCATTTAGCAGAAGCTCTTATCCAGATTTTTTAAGAAGATGGGCAGGGACACTGCTGTCCTTGTCACACCCTGATCTGTCTTTGTGCTTGTCTCCACCCCCCTCTAGGTGTTACCCATCTTTCCCATTATCCCCTGTGTATTTGTACCTGTGTTCTCTGTTTGTCTGTTGCCAGTTTGTTTTGTTCGTGAAACCTACCAGCGTTTGTTCCCCTGCTCCTGCCTGTTTCTTACACCTGTTTTCTAGTCCTTCCTGATTTTGACCATTCTGCCTGGCCTGACCCTGAGACTGCCTGCTGTTCTGTACCTTCCTTACCCCACCTCACTGGATTATTGACCCCTGCCTGCCCTGACCCTGAGACTGCCTGCTGTTCTATACCTTGCCCCACCTCTCTGGATTACTGACCCCTGCCTGCCTTTGACCTGTCATTTGCCTCCCCCTGTATTAGAAATAAACATATGTTTCTTCGACACTGTCTGCATCTGGGTCATACCTGAATCGTGTTAGTACGAACTGGCCATGACTGACTCAGCAGACTCGGACCGGCTCCACAACTCCCTCTGCTCCCAAGGAGCCACCATTGGATGGCACGAGGAGTTGTGGTCTCATGGAGAGAGATTCTGGAATGTGCCAGGCTTTTCTCTCCTTGTGCTCCCTCGTTTTCAAGCTGCAGCCTTATTCGTTCCCCTCGGACTGCTCAATGATATCGTACATCATAACACTGATGTCTGGGAGGTCACTCGCCACGGAACTACCGACGGATCTCGACTCGCTCATCGCCTTGACCGTTCGGATCGATGGGCGACTACGGGAACGAAGGAAGGAGAGGAGATTCAATACCACCTCACCTCTGAGGTACCCCTGGAAATCTCCGATGGCTCCATTGCTGAGAGAACCCGAGGGTACCCAAGTGTACCCTGAGAGCCTCCAAAGACTGCCGATTCACCTCTTCCCGAGCCCATGCAACTAGGCAGAGCTAGGCTGTCTCCAGCTGAACGGCTCTATAGGCTTCACACTAAGAGTTGCCTATATTACGGAAATACTGGTCATTTCGTGTCCAGCTGTCAACTAAAAGACCAGGCTCACCGGTAGGAGTGAGTACTCTAGTGGGCCAGTCAACATCTCTCCGGGTACTCATCGACTCTGCAGCCAATGAGAGCTTTATGGACGCTAACCTGGCTTCCGAGCTGGATATCCCCACTCAGCCCCTCTCCATTCCCATGGATGTTACTGCATTGGACGCACGCTCTAGAGACCGGGCCAAACACAATACCACCCCCCATCAACCTGCCTGTGTCAGGGAACCACACCGAGATGATCCAGTTCCTGCTCATTAACTCTCCTCAGGTTCCCGTGGTATTGAGATTTTCCTGGCTCCAGTGATACAGTCCCATCATTGACTTGACTGCTGGTGCCATCATGGGCTCGAGCCCATTCTGCCATACCACTGCCTGAAGTCAACGCAGCCTGCCCCGGGATGTCTGCCTGGGGGCTCGGACGTTGCCCCGTAAATCTCCTCCATTCCTGCGGAGTACAAGAACCTCCAGGAGGTGTTCAGTATGGCCCATGCCACTTCGCTGCCGCAGCACTGACCTTTTGCCTGCGGGATTGACCTTCTCCCAGACACCACTCCTCCCCGGGGACAACTGTACTCTCTGTCGGAGACCTACATTGAGGACACCCTAGCTGCAGGGATTCCTCCTGCCTCCCCCGCTGGTGCAGGTTTCTTCTTTGTGGAGAAGGACAAAACCCTGCTCCAGTCCATCGGCTACCGGGTTCTCAATGACATAACAGTGAAGAACCGCTACCAGCTACCTCTCATTTCCACGCCCCAACCCCACCACTTGGAGCCAGCAGCTGGTGTGGGTCAAATACACCCATAACACCCTTCCCTGCTCTGCCACTGGCCTATCACCTTTGAGCGTTCCCTAGGGTATCAGCGCCCGCTCTTCCCTGAGCAGAAAGGAAAGGTCAGCATACCTTCGGCACAGATTTTTGTTCTGCCACTGTCATCGTACCTGGAGGAGAGCCTGGTTGGCCCTCCTCAACACCACCGCCAGGTATCGACGACAAGCGGATCGCCACCGGACCCCGGATCCCCAGTATCGTCTCGGGCTGAAGGTATGGCTGTCCACCCGGGATCTGTTCATCTTCTGTTGCCCCGCACCCTCCGTATACATCCCACCTTTCATGTGTCCAGAGTTAAACCCATGTCTCACAGCCCCTTGTCTCCTGCTCCTGCTTGTTTTT
The DNA here is from genome assembly GCF_965601325.2 of Salmo salar. Taxonomy (NCBI): domain Eukaryota; kingdom Metazoa; phylum Chordata; class Actinopteri; order Salmoniformes; family Salmonidae; genus Salmo; species Salmo salar. The sequence goes on along the minus strand of NC_138309.1, from coordinate 89,305,224 downwards.
TGGGATTGTTTTTCTAGTCCTTTCTGGTTTTGACAGTTCTGCCTGCCCTGACCCTGAGCCTGCCTGCTGTTCTGTACCTTGCCCCACCTCACTGGATTATTGACCCCTGCCTGCCTTTGACCTGTAGTTTGCCTTCCCCTGTAGTAGAAATAAACTGCGTCAGTCAATCAATCAAATGTATTTATAAAGCATTTTTTACATCAGCCGATGTCACAAGTGCTATACAGAAACCCTGACTAAAACCCCAAACAGCAAGCAATGCAGATGTAGAAGCATCTGGGTCAAACCTAAAACGAGATAGTCCAAGCTACAGGGGGGGAAGCTGGTTCCACCTTTGGGATGCCAGAACAGTGAAGAGCTTGAATCTGTATTACAGTACAACATCTCTGCTGGTCTTCATCCTTGGTACTGGAAAAGATTAAGGAAGGTGCATTCTAGAGAAGTGTTTTACTCAGCTGTTTATGGTTATGTTTTGAAATATTGTTAGTGAGTTACCAACTCAGTGGCTTTGTGGTTAGAGTGTCCTCCCTGAGTGTTCGGAGATTGAAAGGTCGTGAGGTCAATCCCTGGCCGAATCATACCAAAGAATGTATAAATGGGACCTGACGCATTACTGCTTTGCACTCTGCATTTTGGAGATTGGGGATAAAGCACTATGATAGACTAGCGTCCTGTCCAGAGACGTACTGTACATCAAGCTGCCTCACACTACACAAACAGGGGATAGACTAGTGTCCTGTCCAAGGGGTGTACAGTACATCAAGCTGCCTCACTACAGACACATGAGATAGACTAGTGTCCAGTCCAGAGAGGTACAGTACACCAAGCTGAATCACACTACACAAACAGGGAATAGACTAGTGTCCTGTCCAGTGAGGTACTGTAAATCAAGCTGCCTCTCACTATAGAAACAGGAGATAGGCTAGTAGCGTATGAGCTGTTCTGACATGCACAAGCCAAAGTTGGTGCAAGGTTACTTACTTACTTTCCAAGGCAGTGACCTGTCGGTCTTCTCTGCACCATAGCTGAGTCTACAGTAGTACTGAGGATAATGGAGGCAGCAGTTACCTGTCTGTCTTCTCTGTACCATAGCTGAGTCTTCAGTAGTACTGATGATAATGGAGGCAGCAGTTACCTGTCTGTCTTCTCTGTACCATAGCTGAGTCTACAGTAGTACTGAGGATAATGGAGGCAGCAGTTACCTGTCTGTCTTCTCTGCACCATAGCTGAGTCTACAGTAGTACTGAGGATAATGGAGGCAGCAGTTACCTGTCTGTCTTCTCTGCACCATAGCTGAGTCTACAGTAGTACTGAGGATGGTGGAGGCAGCAGTTACCTGTCTGTCTTCTCTGTACCATAGCTGAGTCTACAGTAGTACTGATGATAATGGAGGCAGCAGTTACCTGTCGGTCTTCTCTGCACCATAGCTGAGTCTACAGTAGTACTGAGGATAATGGAGGCAGCAGTTACCTGTCTGTCTTCTCTGTACCATAGCTGAGTCTACAGTAGTACTGAGGGTAATGGAGGCAGCAGTTACCTGTCTGTCTTCACTGCACCATAGCTGAGTCTACAGTAGTACTGAGGATAATGGAGGCAGCAGTGTCCTGTCTGTCTCAGTGTATGGTACAGGCTCACCACTCCAAGAAATCATCAAGCCCTAGAAACTGTTTACTAAACACACTAAACGCACTAATTATCTACATTATCAGACCACTAATTATCCACATTATCATACCACTAATTAACCACATTATTAGACCGCTAATTAACCACATTATCAGACCACTAATTATCCACATTATCAGACCTCTAATTAACTACATTATCAGACCACTAATTATCTACATTATCAGACCTCTAATTATCCACATTATCAGACCTCTAATTATCCACATTATCAGACCACTAATTATCCACATTATCAGACCACTAATTATCCACATTATGAGACCTCTAATTATCCACATTATCAGACCTCTAATTATCCACATTATCAGACCTCTAATTATCCACATTATCAGACCAATAATTATCCACATTATCAGTCCACTAATTATCCACATTATCAGACCTCTAATTAACTACATTATCAGACCACTAATTATCTACATTATCAGACCTCTAATTATCCACATTATCAGACCACTAATTATCCACATTATCAGACCTCTAATTATCCACATTATCAGACCTCTAATTATCCACATTATCAGACCACTAGTTATCCACATTATCAGACCTCTAATTATCCACATTATCAGACCTCTAATTATCCACATTATCAGACCTCTAATTATCCACATTATCAGACCTCTAATTATCCACATTATCAGACCAATAATTATCCACATTATCAGGCCACTAATTATCCACATTATCAGACCTCTAATTAGCCACATTATCAGACCTCTAATTATCCACATTATCAGACCTCTAATTATCCACATTATCAGACCTCTAATTATCCACATTATCAGACCTCTAATTATCCACATTATCAGTCCACTAATTATCCACATTATCAGACCTCTAATTATCCACATTATCAGACCTCTAATTATCCACATTATCAGACCTCTAATTATCCACATTATCAGACCTCTAATTATCTACATTATCAGGCCACTAATTATCCACATTATCAGACCTCTAATTAGCCACATTATCAGACCTCTAATTATCCACATTATCAGACCTCTAATTATCCACATTATCAGACCTCTAATTATCCACATTATCAGACCTCTAATTAACCACATTATCAGTCCACTAATTATCCACATTATCAGACCTCTAATTATCCACATTATCAGACCTCTAATTATCCACATTATCAGACCTCTAATTATCCACATTATCAGACCTCTAATTATCTACATTATCAGACCTCTAATTATCCACATTATCAGCCTACAACAGAAAGGTTGAAGAAAGCAATACAATTAAAAGGACCTGGGCTTTTTGAAATCCTTCAGGCTGTAACTGGACTGTATCTTAGATATGTAGTTTATAGAGGCAGGGCTATGAATGACCAGGGATGTGATCTGTATCTTAGATATATAGTTTATGGAGTCAAGGCCAGGGCGATGAAGGACCAAAGATTTTAATCCGTCAGTCAGATGGTCGATATAAAGGTCAGCCCTCCAAAGGCTTTCTTCTTCTCTTCAACATCAAAGTGTAAATCCACTGATTTCTGCCTCTGGAGGACAAGGCTCAATTATGACTGTGTTCTTATGGCTCAGTGTGTTACAGAGCTCAATAATACTGGGGGGTTTATACCAGGGGCCTCATGGATCAATGGGACTCATGATCTTTGCTTTGCAGCCTTTGCCTGGCTGTGATGTCACAACATCCTTCCCCTGCTTCACTTAAAGAAAAGGAAGAGAAAAGAGAGGAGGAGAGAGAGAGAGAAATGAGGAGTGAAAGGAGAGAGAAATGAGGAGTGAAAAGAGAAGGAGAAAAAAGGAGATGAGGGAGAGAGAGAAGGCAGATGAGGTAAACAAAGGAGAGAATGAGGTGAGGAAGAAAAGAGATGAGGGGGAGAGGAAGGAAAGGAGGAAGGGGATAAAAAGGAGAGGTGGAAGGAGGAAGGACAGGAGGGAGGAGATGAGGAAGGAGAGAGAAAGAAGAGAGAAAGGAGAGGTGGAAGGACAGGAGGAAGGGGAGGAGGAAGGACAGAGAAATGAGAAGAGGAAGGAGAGAGAAATGAGAAGTGGGAGGAGAGAGAAATGAGAGGTGGAAGGAGAGAGAAAGGAGAGGTGGAAGGAGAGGAGGAAGGAGAGGTGGAAGGAGAGGAGGAAGGAGAGGTGGAAGGAGAGAGAAATGAGAGGTGGAAGGAGAGAGAAAGGAGAGGTGGAAGGAGAGGAGGAAGGAGAGGTGGAAGGAGAGGAGGAAGGAGAGAGAGAGAAAGGAGAGGAAGGAGAGAGAAAGGAGAGGAAGGAGAGAGAAAGGAGAGGAGGAAGGAGAGAGAAATGAGAGGTGGAAGGAGAGAGAAATGAGAGGTTGAAGGAGAGAGAAAGGAGAGAAAGGAGAGGAGGAAAGAGAGCAAAAGGAGAGGGGCAAGGAGAGAGAAATGACAGAGAAAGGAGAGGAGGGGGAGGAGGAGGAGGAGAGGGAAAGGAGAGAAGGAAGGAGAGGAGGAAGGAGAGAAAAAGGAGACTAGGAAGGAGAGAGAAATGAGAGGAGGTAGAGAGAGGAGAGGTGGAAGGAGAGGGAAAGAGGTCCACACCATCCTCACACTGGGCAGAAGAAAACATGAAAACCATCATGTGCAAATGTTTCCACTTGAAACAGGCTTGATTTTTATTCTTCTTCTCTCTCTCTCTCTCTCTCTGCCTCTCTCTCTTTTTCTCTCTCTGCCTCTCTCTCTCTCTCTCTCTCTCTCTCTCTCTCACACAGCTCTCTGGATTAACACCCACATCCTGAAATATGACCAATACTGAGACCCACACTGAGATAAATATGACCCAAGCTATAGCACTGTTTATGGTCCAGTCAATATGTCAACATGCAGCATTTACAAGCTTCAGCATTTAACAGTCTTGGCCAGCCTCAACTTTTGTTAGTGTTGTACGAGTCATTGTTGAAATAGCCAGTATTGAACCAGCCAGTGTTGAACCAGCCAGTGTTGAACCAGCCAGTGTTGAACCAGCCAGTGTTGAACCAGCCAGTGTTGAACCAGTCAGTGTTGAACGAGCCAGTGTTGAACCAGCCAGTGTTGAACCAGCCAGTGTTGAACCAGCCAGTGTGTTGAACCAGCCAGTGTTGAACCAGCCAGTGTGTTGAACCAGCCAGTGTGTTGAACCAGCCAGTGTTGAACCAGCCAGTGTTGAACCATTCAGTGTTGAACCAGCCAGTGTTGAACCAGCCAGTGTTGAACCAGCCAGTGTGTTGAACCAGTCAGTGTTGAACCAGCCAGTGTTGAAAAAGCCAGTGTTGAACCAGCCAGTGTTGAACCAGCCAGTGTTGAACCAGCCAGTGTTGAACCAGCCAGTGTTGAACCAGCCAGTGTGTTGAACCAGTCAGTGTTGAACCAGCCAGTGTTGAACCAGCCAGTGTTGAACCAGCCAGTGTTGAACCAGCCAGTGTTGAACCAGCCAGTGTTGAACCAGCCAGTGTGTTGAACCAGCCAGTGTTGAACCAGACAGTGTTGAACCAGCCAGTGTGTTGAACCAGCCAGTGTTGAACCAGCCAGTGTTGAACCAGCCAGTGTTGAACCAGCCAGTGTTGAAAAAGCCAGTGTTGAACCAGCCAGTGTTGAACCAGCCAGTGTTGAACCAGCCAGTGTTGAACCAGCTTCAAAAGTAACACAAACAAAAGTCCTGTTCCCTTTGATTCAGACGGGAGCTATCAGGTGTGGAGTGTTGTCCTGTGTTGTACTCTGATTCAGACGGGCATTATCAGGTGTGGAGTGTTGTCCTGTGTTGTACTCTGATTCAGACGGGCATTATCAGGTGTGGAGTGTTGTCCTGTGTTGTACTCTGATTCAGACGGGAGCTATCAGGTGTGGAGTGTTGTCCTGTGTTGTACTCTGATTCAGACGGGAGCTATCAGGTGTGGAGTGTTGTCCTGTGTTGTACTCTGATTCAGACGGGAGCTATCAGGTGTGGAGTGTTGTCCTGTGTTGTACTCTGATTCAGACGGGAGCTATCAGGTGTGGAGTGTTGACCTGTGTTGTACTCTGATTCAGACGGGAGCTATCAGGTGTGGAGTGTTGTCCTGTGTTGTACTCTGATTCAGACGGGAGCTATCAGGTGTGGAGTGTTGTCATGACTTGCCAGTCTTGAGATGGAGATCGGGGGGTGCCGGCTTGGCAAAGGTCTGAAGACCACCCCCCTCTCATGGGGCTGTTGGCCAGTTTTATGATGGTCGTTAATAGCGTTCTGTGCCAAGCAGTAAGGAGGGAGAGACCTTAGTAGAACAAAGGGTCTTCTTCCGCCAAAACTCCTACCTCCTACCTCCCCAAACTTCTGTACAGGGTACGTCGAAGTATCCATTCTTACCACCACTAATCAAATCAAGTCAAAGTTTATTTGTCACGTGCGCCGAATACAACAGGTGTAGACCTTACAGTGAAATGCCGAATACAACAGGTGTAGACCTTACAGTGAAATGCTTACATACAGACTCTAACCAATAGTGCGAAGAAAAAGGCATGTGTGTGTGTGTGTGGGTAAGTAAAGAAAAAAACAACAGTAAAAAGACATTTTAAAATAAGAGTAGCGAGGCTATATACAGACACCGGTTAGTCAGGCTTATTGAGGTAGTATGTACATGTAGATATGGTTAAAGTGACTATGCATATATGATAAACAGAGAGTAGCAGTAGTGTAAATAGAGGGGTTGGCGGGTAGTGGGACACAATGCAGCTAGCCCGGTTAGCCAATATGCGGGAGCACAGGTTGGTCGGGCCAATTGAGGTAGTATGTACATGAATGTATAGTTAACCTGTTAGGGCTAGGGGGCAGTATTGACACGGCTGGATAAAAAACGTACCCGATTTAATCTGGTTACTACTCCTGCCCAGTAACTAGAATATGCATATAATTATTGGCTTTGGATAGAAAACACTCCAAAGTTTCTAAAACTGTTTGAATGGTGTCTGTGAGTATAACAGAACTCAAATGGCAGGTCAAAACCTGAGAAGATTCTGTACAGGAAGTACCCTGTCTGACCATTTCTTCCCCTTCTTGATTATCTCTATCCATTACAAAGGATCTCTGCTGTTACGTGACACTTCCTACGGCTCACATGGGCTCTCAGAAGGCGGCAAAAAGCTGAATCGTGGCTTTGCAGGCTCTGGCTGAAACAAAGTAGCGCGTTTGGGTAGTGGCTGGTTACAGTACTGTGAGACTCAGGCTCGTGCCCGCGTCGACCGAAAGCTTTGTTTTCTTTCCTCTGTTTACCTAAAAGGAGATTCCCGGTCGGAATATTATCGCTTTTTTACGAGAAAAATGGCATAAAAATGGATTTTAAACAGCGGCTGACATGCTTCGAAGTACGGTAATGGAATATTTAGATTTTTTTGGTCACGAATTGCGCCAGGCTCGCGACCCTGATTTACCATTTCGGATAGTGTCTGGAACGCACGAACAAAACGCCGCTATTTGGATATAACGATGGATTATTTTGGACTAAACCAACATTTGTTATTGAAGTAGCAGTCCTGGGAGTGCATTCTGACGAAGACAACAAAGGTAATCAAACTTTTATAATAGTAAATCTGATTTTGGTGAAGGCTAAACTTGCCGGGTGTCTAAATAGCTAGCCTGTGATGGCTGGGCTATGTACTTAGAATATTGCAAAATGTGCTTTCACCAAAAAGCTATTTTAAAATCGGACATATCGAGTGCATAGAGGAGTTCTGTATCTATAATTCTTAAACTAATTGTTATGCTTTTTGTGAACGTTTATCGTGAGTAATTTAGTAAATTGTTAGCAAATTCCCCGGAAGTTTGCGGGGGGTATGCTAGTTCTGAACGTCACATGCTAATGTAAAAAGCTGGTTTTTGATATAAATATGAACTTGATTGAACAAAACATGCATGTATTGTATAACATAATGTCCTAGGGTTGTCATCTGATGAAGATCATCAAAGGTTAGTGCTGCATTTAGCTGTGGTTTGGGTTTTTGTGACATTATATGCTAGCTTGAAAAATGGGTGTCTGATTATTTCTGGCTGGGTACTCTGCTGACATAATCTAATGTTTTGCTTTCGTTGTAAAGCCTTTTTGAAATCGGACAGTGTGGTTAGATTAACCTCTCTAGGGCAGGCGGGACGAATTCGTCCCACCTACGTAACAGCCAGTTGAATCCTGTGCGCGATATTCAAATACCTTAATCTTACATCTAGACGTTCCACTAGCGGAACACCTGCTCCAATATCCAATGATAGGCGTGGCGCGAATTACAAATTCCTCAAAAATACAAAAACTTCAATTTTTCAAACATATGACTATTTCACAGCATTTTAAAGATAAGACTCTCCTTTATCTAACCACACTGTCCGATTTCAAAAAGGCCGCCCCCGTCTTTGTGATTTTTCCTCTGTTTGCCGAAAAGGAGATTCCCGGTCTGAATATTATCGCTTTTTTACGAGATAAATTGCATAAAAATAGATTTTAAACAGCGGTTGACATGCTTCGAAGTACGGTAATGGAATATTTAGAAATTTTTTGTCACGAATTGCGCCATGCGCGCAACCCTGATTTACCATTTCGGATAGTGTCTGGGACGCATGAACAAAACGCTGCTATTCGGATATAACGATGGATTATTTTGGACCAAACCAACATTTGTTATTGAAGTAGCAGTCCTGGGAGTGCATTCTGACGAAGACAACAAAAGGTAATCAAACTTTTATAATAGTAAATCTGATTTTGGTGAAGGCTAAACTTGCCGGGTGTCTAAATAGCTAGCCCGTGATGGCTGGGCTATGTACTTAGAATATTGCAAAATGTGCTTTCACCAAAAAGCTATTTTAAAATCGGACATATCGAGTGCATAGAGGAGTTCTGTATCTATAATTCTTAAAATAATTGTTGTGCTTTTTGTGAACGTTTATCGTGAGTAATTTAGTAAATTGTTAGTAAATTCCCCGGAAGTTTGCTAGTTCTGAACGTCACATGCTAATGTAAAAAAGCTGGTTTTTGATATAAATATGAACTTGATTGAACATAACATGCATGTATTGTATAACATAATGTCCTAGGGTTGTCATCTGATGAAGATCATCAAAGGTTAGTGCTGCATTTAGCTGTGGTTTGGGTTTATGTGACATTATATGCTAGCTTGAAAAATGGGTGTCTGATTATTTCTGGCTGGGTACTCTGCTGACATAATCTAATGTTTTGCTTTCGTTGTAAAGCCTTTTTGAAATCGGACAGTGTGGTTAGATTAACGAGAGTCTTGTCTTTAAATAGCTGTAAAATAGTCATATGTTTGAGAAATTGAAGTAATAGCATTTCTAAGGTATTTGAAAATCGCGCCACAGGATTCAACTGGCTGTTACGTAGGTGGGACGATTTGGTGCCACCTAGCCCAGAGAGGTTAAATGATATTGTAAATTGGAATGGTATAGTTACGTCCTTCATGGAGTTATCAGAATTGTAAGGGAATACCCCCTGAAATGGACAAAAATTTATGGGAACATATTGGCACCGTACGAAACATATACACGGTGTCCAATACCACTCAAATGGAAGGCATTTCATTCAAAGCTTATTGCAAATGTCATATGGCAAATGCCAAGTGTCACACAGCAAAAATCCAATAGATTGCGAGCGCGCTCCACAAGGGTCAAATTTTGAAAATGTGTGCCGTTTTTCAAAATTCTTTCGATTTTTTTGTCAGTTATACATGTATAAGAACTGTATGAACATACTTTTGTCATATTTTCTTGTCATATTTTTTTCAATTTGTCCATAATGCATATGTTTTGTCCATTTGCAATATGATTTCATAGGAAGTCAAAAGTCGAAGTCAAAAGTCAGTAAACCATTGCCAAATGCCTTAAGAAATGTCCAAATGCAATATGAAAGTATTGAAAGTGCCAAATCTGGATGTTATGTCCATTTGCAATATGATATCATAGGAAGTCAAAAGTCAGTGAACCATGGCCAAATGCCATAAGAAATGTCCAAATGCAATATGAAAGTATTGAAAGTGCCAAATCAGGATGTTATGTCCATTTGCCATGTACGATCATTGGAAGTCGGTTTCCAAACCCAAAAGTCAGTGAACCATGTCCAAATGGCATTTATACTGCCCAAATTATATATAGCACTATGTTAAGAACAAATTCTTATTTGCAATGACGGCCTACCAAAAGGCAAAAGGCCTCCTGCGGGGATGGGGCTAGGATTAAAAATGTAATAAATTAAATAAAAATATGGGACTAAACACACATAACGACAAGAGAGACAACACAACATAACCTACGACAACAATGTATGGCAGCAACACATGACAACACAGCGTGGTAACAACACATGACAACACAGTGTGGTAGCAACACATGACAACACAGTGTGGTAACAACACATGACAACACAGTGTGGTAGCAACACATGACAACACAGCGTGGTAACAACACATGACAACACAGTGTGGTAGCAACACATGACAACACAGCATGGTAGCAACACATGACAACACAGCGTGGTAACAACACATGACAACACAGTGTGGTAGCAACACATGACAACACAGCATGGTAGCAACACAGCATGGTAGCAACACATGACAACACAGCATGGTATGAACTCAACATGACAACAACACGGTAGCAACACAACATGGCAGAAGCCCAACATGGTAGCAGGTACAAACATTATTGGGCACAGACAACAGCACAAAGGGCAAGAATGTAGAGACAACAACACATCCCGCGAAGCAGCCACAACTGTAATTTGTAAATCCGTTGTGGATTGTTGTCCTCTGTTGACCTCTGATTCAGACAGTGGCTCTAAGTTGTGGAGTGTTGTCCTGTGTTGACCTCTGATTTAGATGGGGCCAATCAATTGTGAAGTGTTGTCCCGTGTTCAACTTTTGACTCAGACAGAGGCTATCAATGCTGTACTGTTGTCTTGTTTTGAACTCTAATTCAGTTGTGGAGTGTTGTTCTTTTCCAGAGGAGAGTAGGCAGCCTGGGGTAGAGGAGGCAGGCAGTCTGGGGTAGAGGAGAGGAGGCAGCCTGGGGTAGAGGAGGCAGGCAGTCTGGGGTAGAGGAGAGGAGGCAGCTTGGGGTTAGAGGAGAGGAGGCAGCCTGGGGTAGAGGAGAGTAGGCAGCCTGGGGTAGAGGAGAGGAGGCAGCTTGGGGTTAGAGGAGAGGAGGCAGCCTGGGGTAGAGGAGAGTAGGCAGCCTGGGGTAGAGGAGAGTAGGCTGCCTGGGGTAGAGGAGAGGAGGCAGCTTGGGGTAGAGGAGAGGAGGCTGCCTGGGGTTAGAGGAGAGTAGGCAGCCTGGGGTAGAGGAGAGTAGGCTGCCTGGGGTAGAGGAGAGTAGGCTGCCTGGGGTAGAGGAGAGTAGGCTGCCTGGGGTAGAGGAGAGTAGGCTGCCTGGGGTAGAGGAGAGGAGGCAGCTTGGGGTAGAGGAGAGGAGACTGCCTGGGATGGAGGAGAGGAGGCAGCTTGGGGTTAGAGGAGAGGAGGCAGCCTGGGGTAGAGGAGAGGAGGCAGCCTGGGGTAGAGGAGAGTAGGCTGCCTGAGGTAGAGGAGAGGAGGCAGCTTGGGGTAGAGGAGAGGAGGCTGCCTGGGGTAGAGGAGAGGAGGCTGCCTGGGATAGAGGAGAGGAGGCTGCCTGGGGTAGAGGAGAGGAGGCAGCTTGGGGTAAGAGGAGAGGAGGCAGCCTGGGGTAGAGGAGAGGAGGCAGCTTGGGGTTAGAGGAGAGGAGGCAGGCAGCCCGGGGTAGAGGAGAGGAGGCAGCCTGGGGTAGAGGAGAGGAGGCAGCCTGGGGTAGAGGAGAGGAGGCAGGCAGCCTGGGGAAGAGGAGAGGAGGCAGGCAGCCTGGGGTAGAGGAGAGGAGGCAGCCTGGGTAGAGGAGAGGAGGCAGGCAGCTTGGGGTAGAGGAGAGGAGGCAGCCTGGGGTAGAGGAGAGGAGGCAGGCAGCCTGGGGTAGAGGAGAGGAGGCAGCCTGGGGTAGAGGAGAGAGGCAGGCAGCTTGGGGTGGAGGAGAGGAGGCAGCCTGGGGTAGAGGAGAGGAGGCAGCCTGGGGTAGAGGAGAGGAAGCAGCCTGGAGTGGAGTGCACTATGTAGGGAATAGGGTGCCATATGTGTCTCACAGAGATATGCAGATGTCCTCCGGCGTCCATGTCTGACAGTCCTTACAGAAGCATTTATCTTACACCCACCAGAGGAAACAGGGTCTTTCAACTTCACGTTTCCCCCAAATATGCACAGAAAACAGCTTTGCCACGCTCCGTGGGAGCCTTTGGAGCCTAACGGCACCTTGTCCTAGAGAGGCCCATGAAGACCTCCTGCTAGCGCCGTGTCGCAGCTGCAGTCAACTCTAAGACCAGCATCAATGTGTATGGTCGGGTTAGGATTGGGGTTTTTAAATAAATATTTGGGCAAGGCACCTCTGTAGTTGTGATGGCAATTTTTGGTTGCCGCAACATAAGCAGCAGAAATTGTTCAGTAGACATGAAGAAATTGAATTTCCAGAGAAACACAGCAATAAAACAGTGTCAAACCAAACACTTGTACTTAATAACCTAACATTTATACCTTAACACTGGTACTTTACACTCTAACACTGGTACTTTATACTCTAACACTGGTACTTTATACCTTAACACTGGTACATTATACCTTAACACTGGTACTTTATACCTTAACACTGGTACTTAATACCTTAACAGTGATACTTTATACCTTAACACTGGGACTTTCTACTCAAACACTGGTACTTTCTACTCAAACACTGGTACTTTATACTCTAACACTGGTACTTTATACTCTAACACTGGTACTTTATACTCTAACACTGGTACTTTATACTCTAACACTGGTACTTTATACTCTAACACTGGTACTGTAGAACTTAACACTGGTACTTTAGAACTTAACACTGGTACTTTATACTCTAACACTGGTACTTTATACTCTAACACTGGTACTTTATATTCTAACACAGGTACTATATACCTTAACACTGGTACTTTATATTCTAACACTGGTAATTTATACTCTAACACTGGTACTTTATACTCTAACACTGGTACTTTATACTCTAACACTGGTACTTTATACCTTCACACTGGTACTTTATACCTTCACATTGGTACTTTATACCTTAACATTGGTACTTTATACTCTAACACTGGTACTTTAGACCTTAACACTGGTACTTTAGACCTTAACACTGGTACTTTAGACCTTAACACTGGTACTTTAGACCGTAACACTGGTACTTTAGACCTTAACACTGGTACTTTAGACCTTAACACTGGTACTTTATACTCTTACATAACACTGGTACTTTATACTCTAACACTGGTACTTTATACTCTAACACTGGTACTTTATACTCTAACACTGGTACTTTATACTCTAACACTGGTACTTTATACTCTAACACTGGTACTTTATACTCTAACACTGGTACTTTATACTCTAACACTGGTACTTTATATTCTAACACTGGTACTTTATATTCTAACACTGGTACTTTATATTCTAACACAGGTACTTTATACCTTCATACTGGTACTTTATACCTTAACATTGGTTCTTTATACCTTAACACTGGTACTTTATACCTTAACACTGGTACTTTATACCTTAACACTGGTACTTTATACCTTAACACTGGTACTTTATACCTTAACACTGGTACTTTATACCTTAACAGTGATACTTTATACCTTAACAGTGATACTTTATACCTTAACACTGGTACTTTCTACTCAAACACTGGTACTTTCTACTCTAACACTGGTACTTTATACTCTAACACTGGTACTTTATACTCTAACACTGGTACTTTATACTCTAACACTGGTACTTTATACTCTAACACTGGTACATTATACTCTAACACTGGTACTTTATACTCTAACACTGGTACTTTATACTCTAACACTGGTACTTTATACCTTAACACTGGTACTTTATACTCTAACACTGGTACTTTATACTCTAACACTGGTACTTTAGACCTTAACACTGGTACTTTATACCTTAACATTGGTACTTTATACCTTAACACTGGTACTTCAGACCTTAACACTGGTACTTTAGACCTTAACACTGGTACTTTAGACCTTAACACTGGTACTTTATACTCTTACACTGGTACTTTATACTCTTACACTGGTACTTTATACTCTAACACTGGTACTTTATATTCTAACACAATTACTTTATACCTTAACACTGGTACTTTATATTCTAACACTGTTACTTTATACTCTAACACTGGTACTTTATATTCTAACACAGGTACTTTAAACCTTAACACTGGTACTTTATACCTTAACACTGGTACTTTATACCTTAACACTGATACTTTATACCTTAACACTGGTACTTTATACCTTAACACTGGTACTTTATACCTTAACACTGGTACTTTATACCTTGACCTGGTACTTTATACTCTAACACTGGTACTTTATACTCTAACACAGGTACTTTATACCTTAACACTGGTACTTTATATTCTAACACTGGTACTTTATACCTTAACACTGGTACTTTATATTCTAACACTGGTACTTTATACTCTAACACTGGTACTTTATACTATAACACTGGTACTTTATATTCTAACACAGGTACTTTATACCTTAACACTGGTACTTTATATTCTAACACAGGTACTTTATACCTTAACACTGGTACTTTATATTCTAACACTGGTACTTTATACCTTAACACTGGTACTTTATATTCTAACACTGGTACTTTATACCTTAACACTGGTACTTTATACTCTAACACTGGTACTTTATATTCTAACACTGGTACTTTATATTCTAACACTGGTACTTTATATTCTACCACAGGTACTTTATACCTTAACACTGGTACTTTATACTCTAACACTGGTACTTTATACCTTAACACTGGTACTTTATACCTTAACACTGGTACTTTATACCTTAACACTGGTACTTTATACCTTAACACTGGTACTTTATACCTTAACACTGGTACTTTATACCTTAACACTGGTACTTTATACCTTAACAGTGATACTTTATACCTTAAAAGTGATACTTTATACCTTAACACTGGTACTTTCTACTCAAACACTGGTACTTTATACTCTAATACATGTACTTTATACTCTAACACTGGTACTTTATACTCTAACACAGGTACTTTATACCTTAACACTGGTACTTTATACTCTAACACTGGTACTTTATACCTTAACACTGGTACTTTATACCTTAACACTGGTACTTTATACCTTAACACTGGTACTTTATACCTTAACACTGGTACTTTATACCTTAACACTGGTACTTTATACCTTAACACTGGTACTTTATACCTTAACAGTGATACTTTATACCTTAAAAGTGATACTTTATACCTTAACACTGGTACTTTCTACTCAAACACTGGTACTTTATACTCTAACACATGTACTTTATACTCTAACACTGGTACTTTATACTCTAACACTGGTACTTTATACTCTAACACTGGTACTTTAGACCTTAACACTGGTACTTTATACCTTAACATTGGTACTTTATACCTTAACACTGGTACTTCAGACCTTAACACTGGTACTTTAGACCTTAACACTGGTACTTTAGACCTTAACACTGGTACTTTATACTCTTACACTGGTACTTTATACTCT
This sequence comes from Salmo salar, assembly GCF_965601325.2. Lineage (NCBI taxonomy): Eukaryota > Metazoa > Chordata > Actinopteri > Salmoniformes > Salmonidae > Salmo > Salmo salar. The sequence continues at coordinate 89,289,907 of NC_138309.1, read as the reverse complement.
TACACTGGTACTTTATACTCTAACACTGGTACTTTATATTCTAACACAATTACTTTATACCTTAACACTGGTACTTTATATTCTAACACTGGTACTTTATACTCTAACACTGGTACTTTATATTCTAACACAGGTACTTTAAACCTTAACACTGCTACTTTATACCTTAACACTGGTACTTTATACCTTAACACTGGTACTTTATACCTTAACACTGGTACTTTCTACCTTAACACTGGTACTTTATACCTTAACACTGGTACTTTATACCTTGACCTGGTACTTTATACTCTAACACTGGTACTTTATACTCTAACACAGGTACTTTATACCTTAACACTGGTACTTTATATTCTAACACTGGTACTCTATACCTTAACACTGATACTTTATATTCTAACACTGGTACTTTATACTCTAACACTGGTACTTTATACTATAACACTGGTACTTTATATTCTAACACAGGTACTTTATACCTTAACACTGGTACTTTATATTCTAACACTGGTACTTTATACCTTAACACTGGTACTTTATATTCTAACACAGGTACTTTATACCTTAACACTGGTACTTTATATTCTAACACTGGTACTTTATACCTTAACACTGGTACTTTATATTCTAACACTGGTACTTTATACCTTAACACTGGTACTTTATACTCTAACACTGTACTTTATATTCTAACACTGGTACTTTATACTCTAACACTGGTACTTTATATTCTAACACAGGTACTTTATACCTTAACACTGGTACTTTATATTCTAACACTGGTACTTTATACCTTAACACTGGTACTTTATATTCTAACACAGGTACTTTATACCTTAACACTGGTACTTTATATTCTAACACTGGTACTTTATACCTTAACACTGGTACTTTATATTCTAACACTGGTACTTTATACCTTAACACTGGTACTTTATACTCTAACACTGGTACTTTATATTCTAACACTGGTACTTTATATTCTAACACTGGTACTTTATATTCTACCACAGGTACTTTATACCTTCACACTGGTACTTTATACCTTAACACTGGTACTTTATACCTTAACACTGGTACTTTATACCTTAACACTGGTACTTTATACCTTAACACTGGTACTTTATACCTTAACACTGGTACTTTATACCTTAACACTGGTACTTTATACCTTAACAGTGATACTTTATACCTTAAAAGTGATACTTTATACCTTAACACTGGTACTTTCTACTCAAACACTGGTACTTTATACTCTAACACTGGTACTTTATACTCTAACACATGTACTTTATACTCTAACACTGGTACTTTATACTATAACACTGGTACTTTATACTCTAACACTGGTACTTTATACTCTAACACTGGTACTTTATACCTTAACACTGGTACTTTATACTCTAACACTGGTACTTTAGACCTTAACACTGGTACTTTATACCTTAACATTGGTACTTTATACCTTAACACTGGTACTTTAGACCTTAACACTGGTACTTTAGACCTTAACACTGGTACTTTAGACCTTAACACTGGTACTTTATACTCTTACACTGGTACTTTATACTCTTACACTGGTACTTTATACTCTAACACTGGTGCTTTATACTCTAACACTGGTACTTTATATTCTAACACAATTACTTTATACCTTAACACTGGTACTTTATATTCTAACACTGGTACTTTATATTCTAACACAGGTACTTTATACCTTAACACTGGTACTTTATATTCTAACACTGGTACTTTATACCTTAACACTGGTACTTTATATTCTAACACTGGTACTTTATACTCTAACACTGGTACTTTATACTCTAACACTGGTACTTTATATTCTAACACAGGTACTTTATACCTTAACACTGGTACTTTATATTCTAACACTGGTACTTTATACCTTAACACTGGTACTTTATATTCTAACACTGGTACTTTATACCTTAACACTGGTACTTTATATTCTAACACTGGTACTTTATACTCTAACACTGGTACTTTATACCTTAACACTGGTACTTTATACCTTAACACTGGTACTTTATACTGTAACACAGGTACTTTATATTCTAACACAGGTACTTTATACCTTAACAATGGTACTTTATATTCTAACACTGGTACTTTATACTCTAACACATGTACTTTATATTCTAACACAGGTACTTTATACCTTAACACTGGTACTGTATATTCTAACACTGGTACTTTATACTCTAACACTGGTACTTTATATTCTAACACAGGTACTTTATACCTTAACACTGGTACTTTATACTCTAACACTGGTACTTTATATTCTAACACAGGTACTTTATACCTTAACACTGGTACTTTATATTCTAACACTGGTACTTTATACCTTAACACTGGTACTTTATATTCTAACACTGGTACTTTATACCTTAACACTGGTACTTTATATTCTAACACTGGTACTTTATACTCTAACACTGGTACTTTATACCTTAACACTGGTACTTTATACCTTAACACTGGTACTTTATACTGTAACACAGGTACTTTATATTCTAACACAGGTACTTTATACCTTAACAATGGTACTTTATATTCTAACACTGGTACTTTATACTCTAACACATGTACTTTATATTCTAACACAGGTACTTTATACCTTAACACTGGTACTGTATATTCTAACACTGGTACTTTATACTCTAACACTGGTACTTTATATTCTAACACAGGTACTTTATACCTTAACACTGGTACTTTATACTCTAACACTGGTACTTTATATTCTAACACTGGTACTTTATACCTTAACACTGGTACTTTATACCTTAACACTGGTACTTTATACCTTAACACTGGTACTTTATACTTTAACACTGGTACTTTATACCTTGACCTGGTACTTTATACCTTGACCTGGTACTTTATACCTTGACCTGGTACTTTATACTCTAACACTGGTACTTTATACCTTAACACTGGTACTTTATACCTTAACACTAGTACTTTATACCTTAACACTGGTACTTTATACCTTAACACTGGTACTTTATACTCTAACACTGGTAATTTATACCTTAACACTGGTACTTTATACCTTGACCTGGTACTTTATACTCTAACACTGGTACTTTATACCTTAACACTGGTACTTTATACCTTAACACTCGTACTTTATACCTTAACACTGGTACTTTATACCTTAACACTGGTACTTTATACTCTAACACTGGTAATTTATACTCTAACACTGGTACTTTAGACCTTAACACTGGTACTTTAGACCTTAACACTGGTACTTTATATTCTAACACAGGTACTTTATACCTTAACACTGGTACTTTATACTCTAACACTGGTACTTTATACTCTAACACAGGTACTTTATATTCTAACACAGGTACTTTATACCTTAACACTGGTACTTTATATTCTAACACTGGTACTTTATACTCTAACACAGGTACTTTATATTCTAACACAAGTGCTTTATACCTTAACACTGGTACTTTATATTCTAACACTGGTACTTTATACTCTAACACTGGTACTTTATATTCTAACACTGGTACTTTATATTCTAACACAGGTACTTCATACCTTAACACTGGTACTTTATACTCTAACACTGGTACTTTATACTCTAACACAGGTACTTTATATTGTAACACAGGTACTTTATACCTTAACACTGGTACTTTATATTCTAACACAGGTACTTTATACCTTAACACTGGTACTTTATACTCTAACACTGGTACTTTATACTCTAACACTGGTACTTTATACCTTAACACTGGTACTTTATACCTTAACACTGGTACTTTATACCTTGACCTGGTACTTTATACTCTAACACTGGTACTTTACACTCTAACACTGGTACTTTATACTCTAAAACTGGTACTTTATAACTTAACACTGGTACTTTAGACCTTAACACTGGTACTTTATACCTTAACACTGGTACTTTATACCTTAACACTGGTACTTTATACTCTAACACTGGTAATTTATATTCTAACACAGGTACTTTATACCTTAACACTGGTACTTTATATTCTAACACTGGTACTTTATACCTTAACACTGGTACTTTATATTCTAACACTGGTACTTTATACCTTAACACTGGTACTTTATATTCTAACACTGGTACTTTATACTCTAACACTGGTACTTTATACCTTAACACTGGTACTTTATACCTTAACACTGGTACTTTATACTGTAACACAGGTACTTTATATTCTAACACAGGTACTTTATACCTTAACAATGGTACTTTATATTCTAACACTGGTACTTTATACTCTAACACATGTACTTTATATTCTAACACAGGTACTTTATACCTTAACACTGGTACTGTATATTCTAACACTGGTACTTTATACTCTAACACTGGTACTTTATATTCTAACACAGGTACTTTATACCTTAACACTGGTACTTTATACTCTAACACTGGTACTTTATATTCTAACACAGGTACTTTATACCTTAACACTGGTACTTTATATTCTAACACTGGTACTTTATACCTTAACACTGGTACTTTATATTCTAACACTGGTACTTTATACCTTAACACTGGTACTTTATATTCTAACACTGGTACTTTATACTCTAACACTGGTACTTTATACCTTAACACTGGTACTTTATACCTTAACACTGGTACTTTATACTGTAACACAGGTACTTTATATTCTAACACAGGTACTTTATACCTTAACAATGGTACTTTATATTCTAACACTGGTACTTTATACTCTAACACATGTACTTTATATTCTAACACAGGTACTTTATACCTTAACACTGGTACTGTATATTCTAACACTGGTACTTTATACTCTAACACTGGTACTTTATATTCTAACACAGGTACTTTATACCTTAACACTGGTACTTTATACTCTAACACTGGTACTTTATATTCTAACACTGGTACTTTATACCTTAACACTGGTACTTTATACCTTAACACTGGTACTTTATACCTTAACACTGGTACTTTATACTTTAACACTGGTACTTTATACCTTGACCTGGTACTTTATACCTTGACCTGGTACTTTATACCTTGACCTGGTACTTTATACTCTAACACTGGTACTTTATACCTTAACACTGGTACTTTATACCTTAACACTGGTACTTTATACCTTAACACTGGTACTTTATACCTTAACACTGGTACTTTATACTCTAACACTGGTAATTTATACCTTAACACTGGTACTTTATACCTTGACCTGGTACTTTATACTCTAACACTGGTACTTTATACCTTAACACTGGTACTTTATACCTTAACACTCGTACTTTATACCTTAACACTGGTACTTTATACCTTAACACTGGTACTTTATACTCTAACACTGGTAATTTATACTCTAACACTGGTACTTTAGACCTTAACACTGGTACTTTAGACCTTAACACTGGTACTTTATATTCTAACACAGGTACTTTATACCTTAACACTGGTACTTTATACTCTAACACTGGTACTTTATACTCTAACACAGGTACTTTATATTCTAACACAGGTACTTTATACCTTAACACTGGTACTTTATATTCTAACACTGGTACTTTATACTCTAACACAGGTACTTTATATTCTAACACAAGTACTTTATACCTTAACACTGGTACTTTATATTCTAACACTGGTACTTTATACTCTAACACTGGTACTTTATATTCTAACACTGGTACTTTATATTCTAACACAGGTACTTCATACCTTAACACTGGTACTTTATACTCTAACACTGGTACTTTATACTCTAACACAGGTACTTTATATTGTAACACAGGTACTTTATACCTTAACACTGGTACTTTATATTCTAACACAGGTACTTTATACCTTAACACTGGTACTTTATACTCTAACACTGGTACTTTATACTCTAACACTGGTACTTTATACCTTAACACTGGTACTTTATACCTTAACACTGGTACTTTATACCTTGACCTGGTACTTTATACTCTAACACTGGTACTTTACACTCTAACACTGGTACTTTATACTCTAAAACTGGTACTTTATAACTTAACACTGGTACTTTAGACCTTAACACTGGTACTTTATACTCTAACACTGGTACTTTATACTCTAACACTGGTACTTTAGACCTTAACACTGGTACTTTATACTCTAACACTGGTACTTTATACTCTAACACAGGTACTTTATACCTTAACACAGGTACTTTATACCTTAACACAGGTACTTTATACCTTAACACTGGTACTTTATACCTTAACACTGGTACTTTATACCTTAACACTGGTACTTTATACCTTAACACTGGTACTTTATACCTTAACACTGGTATTTTATACCTTGACCTGGTACTTTATACTCTAACACTGGTACTTTATACTCTAACACTGGTACTTTATACTCTAACACTGGTACTTTAGATTCTAACACAGGTACTTTATACCTTAACATTGGTACCTTATATTCTAACACTGGTACTTTATACTCTAACACTGGTACTTTATATTCTAACACTGGTACTTTATACCTTAACACTGGTACTTTATACTCTAACACTGGTACTTTATATTCTAACACTGGTACTTTATACCTTAACACTGGTACTTTATACCTTAACACTGGTACTTTATACATTGACCTGGTACTTTATACCTTGACCTGGTACTTTATACCTTGACCTGGTACTTTATACTCTAACACTGGTACTTTATACCTTAACACTGGTACTTTATACCTTAACACTGGTACTTTATACCTTAACACTGGTACTTTATACCTTAACACTGGTACTTTATACTCTAACACTGGTAATTTATACCTTAACACTGGTACTTTATACCTTGACCTGGTACTTTATACTCTAACACTGGTACTTTATACTCTAACACTGGTACTTTATACCTTAACACTGGTACTTTATACCTTAACACTGGTACTTTATACCTTAACACTGGTACTTTATACCTTAACACTGGTACTTTATACTCTAACACTGGTAATTTATACTCTAACACTGGTACTTTAGACCTTAACACTGGTACTTTAGACCTTAACACTGGTACTTTATATTCTAACACAGGTACTTTATACCTTAACACTGGTACTTTATACTTTAACCTCTTGGGGCTAGGTGGGACGCTAGCGTGCCACCTGTGGTGCACTCCATCAACAGCAGGTGCATTTCAAGAGCGGCAAATTTGAATCCAAATAAATGTCAAAATTCAAATTTTTCAAAAATACAACTATGTTACACCATTTGAAAGATAAACATCTCCTTAATCTAACCACGTTTTACGATTTCAAAAAGGTTTTACGGCGAAAGCATAAATTTAGAGTATGTTAGGACAGTACATTTACAAGAGTTGTGTGTAATGTTTTGTCAAGTCAAAGACAGGGTCACCAAAACCATAAAACCAGCTAAAATGATACACTAACCTTTTACAATCTCCATCAGATGACACTCCTAGGACATTATGTTAGACAATGCATGCATTTTTAGTTCTATCAAGTTCATATTTATATACAAAAACAGCGTTTTACTATGGCATTGATGTTGAGGAAATCGTTTCCCTCCAATAACCGGCAGTCAAGTCAGCGTCAGAAATTAAATAATTAAAATTAGAAAACATTGTTAAAATATTATATTGTCATTTAAAGAATTATAGATTTACATCTTTTGAACGCAATCAACTTGCCAGATTTAAAAATAACCTTACTGGGAAATCACACTTTGCAATAATCTGAGCACTGTGCCCAGAAAAATACGCGTTGCGATACAGACTAGACGTCATGTTGGGGAGATCTAAAATCGAAAATACTATGTAAATAATCCATTACCTTTGATTCTCTTCATCAGATGTCACTTCCAGGTATCACAGGTCCATAACGAATGTAGTTTTGTTCAAAAAAGCTCATCATTTATGTCCAAAAATCTCCGTCTCGTTAGCACATGATGTAAGCCAGCCGGACTTCTCGTCATGAACGAGGGGAAAAAATATATTTCCGTTCGTTCAAACATGTCAAACGTTGTATAGCATAAATCATTAGGGCCTTTTTTAACCAGAACATGAATAATATTCAAGGTGGACGAATGCATAGCCTTTTATAACGTATTGGAACGAGGGTACCCAACATGAAGTAGCGCGCCAGGTGTCTAATGGGACATCACCGTTCCATGGCTCTTGTTCGGTCAGATCTCCCTCCAGAAGACTCAAAACACTTTGTAAAGGCTGGTGACATCTAGTGGAAGCAATAGGAAGTGCCAAAATATTCCTAAACCCCTGTGTCTTTCAATGGGATAGCTTTAAAGTCAATACAACACATCAGGTATCCACTTCCTGTCAGAAAATGTCTCAGGGTTTTGCCTGCCAAATGAGTTCTGTTATACTCACAGACACCATTCAAACAGTTTTGGAAACTTTAGAGTGTTTTCTATCCATATATAATAAGTATATGCATATTCTAGTTACTGGGTAGGATTAGTAACCAGATTAAATCGGGTACATTTTTTTTATCCAGACGTGCAAATGCTGCCCCCTAGACCCAACAGGCTAACACTGGTACTTTATACTCTAACACAGGTACTTTATATTCTAACACAGGTACTTTATACCTTAACACTGGTACTTTATATTCTAACACTGGTACTTTATACTCTAACACAGGTACTTTATATTCTAACACAAGTACTTTATACCTTAACACTGGTACTTTATATTCTAACACTGGTACTTTATACTCTAACACTGGTACTTTATATTCTAACACTGGTACTTTATATTCTAACACAGGTACTTTATACCTTAACACTGGTACTTTATACTCTAACACTGGTACTTTATACTCTAACACAGGTACTTTATATTCTAACACAGGTACTTTATACCTTAACACTGGTACTTTATATTCTAACACAGGTACTTTATACCTTAACACTGGTACTTTATACTCTAACACTGGTACTTTATACTCTAACACTGGTACTTTATACCTTAACACTGGTACATTATACCTTAACACTGGTACTTTATACCTTGACCTGGTACTTTATACTCTAACACTGGTACTTTATACTCTAACACTGGTACTTTATACTCTACAACTGGTACTTTATAACTTAACACTGGTACTTTAGACCTTAACACTGGTACTTTATACTCTAACACTGGTACTTTATACTCTAACACTGGTACTTTATACCTTAACACTGGTACTTTATACCTTAACACTGGTACTTTATACCTTAACACTGGTACTTTATACCTTAACACTGGTACTTTATACTCTAACACTGGTAATTTATACTCTAACACTGGTACTTTAGACCTTAACACTGGTACTTTAGACCTTAACACTGGTACTTTATATTCTAACACAGGTACTTTATACCTTAACACTGGTACTTTATACTCTAACACTGGTACTTTATACTCTAACACAGGTACTTTATATTCTAACACAGGTACTTTATACCTTAACACTGGTACTTTATATTCTAACACTGGTACTTTATACTCTAACACAGGTACTTTATATTCTAACACAAGTACTTTATACCTTAACACTGGTACTTTATATTCTAACACTGGTACTTTATACTCTAACACTGGTACTTTATATTCTAACACTGGTACTTTATATTCTAACACAGGTACTTTATACCTTAACACTGGTACTTTATACTCTAACACTGGTACTTTATACTCTAACACTGGTACTTTATACCTTAACACTGGTACATTATACCTTAACACTGGTACTTTAGACCTTAACACTGGCACTTTATACTCTAACACTGGTACTTTATACTCTAACACAGGTACTTTATACCTTAACACAGGTACTTTATACCTTAACACAGGTACTTTATACCTTAACACTGGTACTTTATACCTTAACACTGGTACTTTATACCTTAACACTGGTACTTTATACCTTAACACTGGTACTTTATACCTTAACACTGGTACTTTATACCTTAACACTGGTATTTTATACCTTGACCTGGTACTTTATACTCTAACACTGGTACTTTATACTCTAACACTGGTACTTTATACTCTAACACTGGTACTTTATACTCTAACACTGGTACTTTATACTCTAACACTGGTACTTTATACTCTAACACAGGTACTTTATATTCTAACACAGGTACATTATACCTTAACACTGGTACTTTATATTCTAACACAGGTACTTCATACCTTAACACTGGTACTTTACACTCTAACACTGGTACTTTATACTCTAACACTGGTACTTTATACCTTAACACTGGTACTTTATACCTTAACACTGGTACTTTATACCTTGACCTGGTACTTTATACTCTAACACTGGTACTTTATACTCTAACACTGGTACTTTATACTCTAAAACTGGTACTTTATAACTTAACACTGGTACTTTAGACCTTAACACTGGTACTTTATACTCTAACACTGGTACTTTATACTCTAACACTGGTACTTTAGACCTTAACACTGGTACTTTATACTCTAACACTGGTACTTTATACTCTAACACAGGTACTTTATACCTTAACACAGGTACTTTATACCTTAACACAGGTACTTTATACCTTAACACTGGTACTTTATACCTTAACACTGGTACTTTATACCTTAACACTGGTACTTTATACCTTAACACTGGTACTTTATACCTTAACACTGGTATTTTATACCTTGACCTGGTACTTTATACTCTAACACTGGTACTTTATACTCTAACACTGGTACTTTATACTCTAACACTGGTACTTTAGATTCTAACACAGGTACTTTATACCTTAACATTGGTACCTTATATTCTAACACTGGTACTTTATACTCTAACACTGGTACTTTATATTCTAACACTGGTACTTTATATTCTAACACAGGTACTTTATACCTTAACACTGGTACTTTATACTCTAACACTGGTACTTTATACTCTAACACTGGTACTTTATACTCTAACACTGGTACTTTATACTCTAACACTGGTACTTTATACTCTAACACAATTACTTTATACCTTAACACTGGTACTTTATATTCTAACACTGGTACTTTATATTCTAACACAGGTACTTTATACCTTAACACTGGTACTTTATATTCTAACACTGGTACTTTATACCTTAACACTGGTACTTTATATTCTAACACTGGTACTTTATACTCTAACACTGGTACTTTATACTCTAACACTGGTACTTTATATTCTAACACAGGTACTTTATACCTTAACACTGGTACTTTATATTCTAACACTGGTACTTTATACCTTAACACTGGTACTTTATATTCTAACACTGGTACTTTATACCTTAACACTGGTACTTTATATTCTAACACTGGTACTTTATACTCTAACACTGGTACTTTATACCTTAACACTGGTACTTTATACTGTAACACAGGTACTTTATATTCTAACACAGGTACTTTATACCTTAACAATGGTACTTTATATTCTAACACTGGTACTTTATACTCTAACACATGTACTATATATTCTAACACAGGTACTTTATACCTTAACACTGGTACTGTATATTCTAACACTGGTACTTTATACTCTAACACTGGTACTTTATATTCTAACACAGGTACTTTATACTCTAACACTGGTACTTTATATTCTAACACTGGTACTTTATATTCTAACACAGGTACTTTATACCTTAACACTGGTACTTTTTACTCTAACACTGGTACTTTATACTCTAACACTGGTACTTTATACTCTAACACTGGTACTTTATACTCTAACACTGGTACTTTATATTCTAACACAATTACTTTATACCTTAACACTGGTACTTTATACCTTAACACTGGTACTTTATACCTTAACACTGGTACTTTATACCTTAACACTGGTATTTTATACCTTGACCTGGTACTTTATACTCTAACACTGGTACTTTATACTCTAACACTGGTACTTTATACTCTAACACTGGTACTTTAGATTCTAACACAGGTACTTTATACCTTAACATTGGTACCTTATATTCTAACACTGGTACTTTATACTCTAACACTGGTACTTTATATTCTAACACTGGTACTTTATATTCTAACACAGGTACTTTATACCTTAACACTGGTACTTTATACTCTAACACTGGTACTTTATACTCTAACACTGGTACTTTATACTCTAACACTGGTACTTTATACTCTAACACTGGTACTTTATATTCTAACACAATTACTTTATACCTTAACACTGGTACTTTATATTCTAACACTGGTACTTTATATTCTAACACAGGTACTTTATACCTTAACACTGGTACTTTATATTCTAACACTGGTACTTTATACCTTAACACTGGTACTTTATATTCTAACACTGGTACTTTATACTCTAACACTGGTACTTTATACTCTAACACTGGTACTTTATATTCTAACACAGGTACTTTATACCTTACACTGCTCCTTTATATTCTAACACTGGTACTTTATACCTTAACACTGGTACTTTATATTCTAACACTGGTACTTTATACCTTAACACTGGTACTTTATATTCTAACACTGGTACTTTATACTCTAACACTGGTACTTTATACCTTAACACTGGTACTTTATACCTTAACACTGGTACTTTATACTGTAACACAGGTACTTTATATTCTAACACAGGTACTTTATACCTTAACAATGGTACTTTATATTCTAACACTGGTACTTTATACTCTAACACATGTACTTTATATTCTAACACAGGTACTTTATACCTTAACACTGGTACTGTATATTCTAACACTGGTACTTTATACTCTAACACTGGTACTTTATATTCTAACACAGGTACTTTATACCTTAAAACTGGTACTTTATACTCTAACACTGGTACTTTATATTCTAACACTGGTACTTTATACCTTAACACTGGTACTTTATACCTTAACACTGGTACTTTATAACTTAACACTGGTACTTTATACTTTAACACTGGTACTTTATACCTTGACCTGGTACTTTATACCTTGACCTTGTACTTTATACCTTGACCTGGTACTTTATACTCTAACACTGGTACTTTATACTCTAACACTGGTACTTTATACCTTAACACTGGTACTTTATACCTTAACACTGGTACTTTATACCTTAACACTGGTACTTTATACTCTAACACTGGTAATTTATACTCTAACACTGGTACTTTAGACCTTAACACTGGTACTTTATACCTTAACACTGGTACTTTATATTCTAACACAGGTACTTTATACCTTAACACTGGTACTTTATACTCTAACACTGGTACTTTATACTCTAACACAGGTACTTTATATTCTAACACAGGTACTTTATACCTTAACACTGGTACTTTATATTCTAACACTGGTACTTTATACTCTAACACAGGTACTTTATATTCTAACACAAGTACTTTATACCTTAACACTGGTACTTTATATTCTAACACTGGTACTTTATACTCTAACACTGGTACTTTATACTCTAACACTGGTACTTTATATTCTAACACTGGTACTTTATATTCTAACACAGGTACTCTATACCTTAACACTGGTACTTTATACTCTAACACTGGTACTTTATACTCTAAAACTGGTACTTTATACCTTAACACTGGTACTTTATACCTTAACACTGGTACTTTATACCTTGACCTGGTACTTTATACTCTAACACTGGTACTTTATACTCTAACACTGGTACTTTATACTCTAAAACTGGTACTTTATAACTTAACACTGGTACTTTATACCTTAACATTGGTACCTTATATTCTAACACTGGTACTTTATACTCTAACACTGGTACTTTATATTCTAACACTGGTACTTTATATTCTAACACAGGTACTTTATACCTTAACACTGGTACTTTATACTCTAACACTGGTACTTTATACTCTAACACTGGTACTTTATACCTTAACACTGGTACTTTATACTCTAACACTGGTACTTTATACTCTAACACTGGTACTTTAGACCTTAACACTGGTACTTTATATTCTAACACTGGTACTTTATACTCTAACACTGGTACTTTATATTCTAACACAGGTACTTTATACCTTAACACTGGTACTTTATACTCTAACACTGGTACTTTATACCTTAACACTGGTACTTTATACCTTAACACTGGTACTTTAGACCTTAACACTGGTACTTTATACTCTAACACTGGTACTTTATACTCTAACACTGGTACTTTAGACCTTAACACTGGTACTTTATACTCTAACACTGGTACTTTATATTCTAACACTGGTACTTTATACTCTAACACTGGTACTTTATATTCTAACACAGGTACTTTATACCTTAACACTGGTACTTTATACCTTAACACTGGTACTTTATACCTTAACACTGGTACTTTATACCTTAACACTGGTACTTTATACCTTAACACTGGTACTTTATACTCTAACACTGGTACTTTATACTCTAACACTGGTACTTTATACTCTAACACTGGTACTTTATACTCTAACACTGGTACTTTATACTCTAACACTGGTACTTTATACCTTAACACTGGTACTTTAGACCTTAACACTGGTACTTTATACTCTAACACTGGTACTTTATACTCTAACACTGGTACTTTAGACCTTAACACTGGTACTTTATATTCTAACACTGGTACTTTATACCTTAACACTGGTACTTTATACTCTAACACTGGTACTTTATACTCGAACACAGGTACTTTATATTCTAACACAGTTACTTTATACCTTAACACTGGTACTTTATATTCTAACTGATACTTTATACTCTAACACAGGTACTTTATATTCTAACACAGGTACTTTATACCTTAACACTGGTACTTTAGATTCTAACACTGGTACTTTATACTCTAACACTGGTACTTTATACTCTAACACAGGTACTTTAT
>NC_138309.1:89220000-89270000 GCF_965601325.2 Salmo salar | reverse complement strand
AGCCAGCCAGCCATCATGGCCCTCCCTGAGAGAGAGAGAGCCATCATGGACCTCCCTGAGAGAGAGACAGCCAGCATGGACCTCCCTGGGAGAGAGACAGCCAGCATGGACCTCCCTGGGAGAGAGAGCCATCATGGACCTCCCTGAGAGAGAGACAGCCATCATGGACCTCCCTGAGAGAGAAATCCAGTCCCCAACACTAAATATATACTGTATGGTCTGCTGTTACACAACAGACACCCAATGATAGGAAGCAGTGCCCAAACACATTCAGACATACGTTTTATTATTACTCTGCCATTGTTCATTAAGTGACTGGTAAAGATCAAACACTCTTAGACCCAGTACATACCGGCTAGAGACTGGAGAAGAAAGAGACATGCAACTGAGAGACAGGGATGTCAGGATGGATGCCACCGTTTGATATTTCTACAAAGCTCCAGAGAGGAGCTAGCCTCGAGCCACCTGCCACCCGCGTTTCACACCAATGAAGTGGGGGAGATAGAGAGAGAGCGAGAGAGCGAGAGAGAGAGATATAGAGACTAACTCCTCCACAACACCAACCTGCCTTCCCCCCCCCTCCCCCTCCCCCATGATGCCTAGTTCTCAGCTCTCCAGCGGCAACTGAAAATCAAACAATTAGCAGGAGGGAAATAAAGGTCTTGCTTCACCCTCTGGCTCTTGTAAACATGGTAACAGTGTTTGGAGAAGGCTGCCTACCTGCCTGCCCGCCCGCCCGCCCGCCCGCCCGCCCGCCCGCCCGCCCGCCCGCCGTCATCATCATCATGGCCAAGCACTGTGTTCCTGCTGGAGCTGGCACCCCTAACAACAGCAATGTTCAGACTCAGAAACCAACAACCCAACAGAGCTCGTCCTTACTAAACAACAACAACAACAACATAACAGATCTCCTCATTAAACAAAAACACAACAGATCTCCTCATTAAACAACAACACAACAGATCTCCTCATTAAACAACAACACAACAGATCTCCTCATTAAACAACAACACAACAGATCTCCTCATTAAACAACAACATAACAGATCTCCTCATTATACAACAACACAACAGATCTCCTCATTAAACAACAACATAACAGATCTCCTCATTATACAACAACATAACAGATCTCCTCATTAAACAACAACAACCTAACAGATCTCCTCATTAAACAACAACACAACAGATCTCCTCATTATACAACAACATCCTAACAGATCTCCTCATTAAACAACAACACAACATATCTCCTCATTAAACAACAACCTAACAGATCTCCTCATTAAACAACATAACAGATCTCCTCATTAAACAACCTAACAGATCTCCTCATTATACAACAACAACATAACAGATCTCCTCATTAAACAACAACACAACAGATCTCCTCATTAAACAACAACATAACAGATCTCCTCATTATACAACAACATAACAGATCTCCTCATTAAACAACAACAACCTAACAGATCTCCTCATTAAACAACAACACAACAGATCTCCTCATTATACAACAACATCCTAACAGATCTCCTCATTAAACAACAACACAACATATCTCCTCATTAAACAACAACCTAACAGATCTCCTCATTAAACAACATAACAGATCTCCTCATTAAACAACCTAACAGATCTCCTCATTATACAACAACAACATAACAGATCTCCTCATTAAACAAAAACACAACAGATCTCCTCATTAAACAACAACACAACAGATCTCCTCATTAAACAAACACCTAACAGATCTCCTCATTAAACAACAACACAACAGATCTCCTCATTAAACAACAACACAACAGATCTCCTCATTAAACAACAACCTAACAGATCTCCTCATTAAACAACAACACAACAGATCTCCTCATTAAACAACAACATAACAGATCTCCTCATTATACAACAACCTAACAGATCTCCTCATTATACAACAACAACATAACAGATCTCCTCATTAAACAACAACATAACAGATCTCCTCATTAAACAACAACATAACAGATCTCCTCATTAAACAACAACATAACAGATCCCCTCATTAAACAACAACATAACAGATCCCCTCATTAAACAACAACATAACAGATCCCCTCATTAAACAACAACAACATAACAGATCTCCTCATTAAACAACAACATAACAGATCTCCTCATTATACAACAACATAACAGATCTCCTCATTAAACAACAACATAACAGATCTCCTCATTAAACAACAACATAACAGATCTCCTCATTAAACAACAACATAACAGATCTCCTCATTAAACAACAACATAACAGATCTCCTCATTAAACAACAACATAACAGATCTCCTCATTAAACAACAACATAACAGATCTCCTCATTAAACAACAACATAACAGATCTCCTCATTAAACAACAACACAACAGATCTCCTCATTAAACAACAACACAACAGATCTCCTCATTAAACAACAACAACCTAACAGATCTCCTCATTAAACAACAACATAACAGATCTCCTCATTAAACAACAACATAACAGATCTCCTCATTAAACAACAACACAACAGATCTCATTAAACAACAACACAACAGATCTCCTCATTATACAACAACATCCTAACAGATCTCCTCATTAAACAACAACACAACATATCTCCTCATTAAACAACAACCTAACAGATCTCCTCATTAAACAACATAACAGATCTCCTCATTATACAACAACAACATAACAGATCTCCTCATTAAACAACAACATAACAGATCTCCTCATTAAACAACAACATAACAGATCCCTCATTAAACAACAACATAACAGATCCCCTCATTAAACAACAACATAACAGATCCCCTCATTAAACAACAACAACATAACAGATCTCCTCATTAAACAACAACATAACAGATCTCCTCATTATACAACAACATAACAGATCTCCTCATTAAACAACAACATAACAGATCTCCTCATTAAACAACAACCTAACAGATCTCCTCATTAAACAACAACCTAACAGATCTCCTCATTAAACAACAACCTAACAGATCTCCTCATTATACAACAACATCAAAGCAATATCCTACAATGCAAGCATGGTAATATATGCTGATGACTCTACAATGTATAGCGCAGTGTCAGAATGTAATGAGCTAACAGATGAACTGAGCAGTGAACTAAGAATGGTGTCTGAGTGGGTTGATATGAACTAATTGGTGTTGAACATTTAGAAAACTAAATGTATAAATATTTACATCTAATGCGATAGACCATATGACTGGACAGGAAATAGAAAGCATCAACTGAAATGTTAAATGTGTTTCCTGTCAGGTATTTTCATTGTTCTGCATTGTCTACTTGTTAAATGTTTGTAAATTCTTAATTTGAAATTGTTTGTAATGTGTTATTAATTGTTGTTGGACTCCTGAAAGACTAGCTAACGTTACGGCGTTAGATAATTGGGGATCCTAATAAAAATTCATAAATTCACAACAAAATAGTAATAAAAGGTTGTTTGCTCCCAGTTAAATCAGTGAGTTAATTTACAATATTTGATTCATACAATATTAATTTTGATGAGCATATTGATGAAATTGTGTGGAAATGTTTGGACCTTTTTACAAAGCAGTGTATTCAAACTTCAAAACAAGATTAAACACCTATGTCGAAAACATAATCTCAACAAAAATTGAACAGGACCCATTTTCCTAATGTGGAGTGTAGAGGGCCTTACGAGTGTTCGCTTCTTCACCAACAGAGAAACATCATCTAAGATTTATCATGTTCACATAGTGCTTCTATCTGCCTGCAGAATAACTAGCATAGTACACAACAAATAACTTGACTTGTGTATAGAGAGAGAGAGAGAGAGAGAGAGAGAGATGTATACAGTCATGGTTTCCCCAGCTGGGCATTGGGTGAACATGAAGCAGCTTTGAAGTAGAGAGTGTACATGTGTCTGTACGAGCTTCTCTAAGTGGAACTGTTAACTATGGGACTCCTTCACAGCAAGGAGTTGGTGTGTACATGACAAAGCCAGGTCTGGGCCTTGGTCGGCCTGGGTCTAGGACAGGACACGCGGGACAAGGGCATCCCAGTTCAACCGTTAAATGGAGGACAGAGGAACACAGAGAGAGCAGGGCGAGAGAGAGAGAAAAGAAACATCCTTAGATGAAGGTTTTTTCAGCCTAATGTTTTTCAATGAAAGAGTAGACATTTATGCCACCTTCATTTTATCTGATCGTATATTTGTGTTTTTTCAAATGTTATTGCTTGTTGTTTTCAAGCAATTTGATCTTTTTAGTGAAGGGCAAATGTTATTGCCGTTGTATATTGTGTAAGTCATTTAAACGAAATAAATCCAAATGAAAACATATGTAAATATTGTAGTTGGAACACAGGTGGTCAGTGGCACCATTACTATGCACCTCCACTGATATGGATGTACAACAGAAAATACAATATAATTTGAAAATATAATAATTTGACTGCAGAACAAACCAGGTTTTCTAAAAAAATATATATATAGATTTAAGGGTGGGCTAAAATATCTAATCCTTATTTGAACACGGAATAGCGTCATTGCATAATCATAATCATTGCACAAGTAAGAGAGATTGTTTTCGTTCTAAATACTTTGTAGAATGTGCCTATTCATTTATAGTAAAGAAGAAAGATAGAATTTTATCTCTCAAAATTCAGCCAGAAAGTAATGAAATCTACCTGAGAGTTCATTTAAAAAATATATATTTTGATAGCATAATACTCAAATTTTCATTGGTCAACTGGATCAATTTGGTTATTTCAGTCAAAATAGGACTTCATTTTAGATGCATATACCATTAGACAATATTGTCCATCACATATAAAGGCTTTTGTTCCATTTTGATTAGATTTGAATAGAATTTCACAGTTTTCTTCCAAAATATTTTTAATACCTGCCACACCCTGACCATCGAGAGCCCTTGTTTCTCTATGGTGTAGTAGGTCAGTGCGCGACTAGGGGGTGTTCTAGTTTAAAATTTCTATGTTGGTGTTTTGGTATGGTTCCCAATTAGAGGCAGCTGGTAATCGTTGCCTCTAATTGGTTGATCATATTTAAGTAGCTATTTTTCCCACCTGTGTTTGTGGGATATTGTTTTGTGTTTGTGCACCACGTAGTCACGTTTCGTTGTTCGTTTATTCTGTCTGTCTGTCTGTCTGTCTGTCTGTCTGTCTGTCTGTCTGTCTGTCTGTCTGTCTGTCTGTCTGTCTGTCTGTCTGTCTGTCTGTCTGTCTGTCTGTCTGTCTGTCTGTCTGTCTGTCTGTCTGTCTGTCTGTCTGTCTGTCTGTCTGTCAGTCAATGTCTCAATGTCTTCAAGTATCTATCTCTACATATGAAGGAATATGCATTGAGCTAACTGGGCTCTTCACATCAAATATGCAATTCTATACCTTAAAATGACCAAGAGCCTGACCTGTACCCAGCCGGTACAGGTCGCTAACCCTGTACCCAGCCGGTCTGTCTCCTGTGAACATCCCTGTAAGCGCTTTTCTGCTCGGGGGACCCTCTGGGACTGCAGGGATCTGCTGTACTGCTGCAGGGGATAAAAATAAATATAAATATATATATATATATATATATATATAGAGAGAGAGAGAGAGAGAGAGAGAGAGAGAGAGAGAGAGAGAGAGAGAGAGAGAGAGAGAGAGAGAGAGAGAGAGAGAGAGAGAGAGAGAGAGAGAGAGATTATTTCACTTTTGTATGTTATCTATTTCACTTGTTTTGGCAATGTAAACATATGTTTCTCATGCCAAAAAAGCCCATTGAATTAAATTGCGAAAGAGAGAGAGATACAGATATATAGAGAGGAGCAGAGAAAAAAAGAGAGAGAGGAACAGAGAAAGAGAGGAACAGAGAAACAGAGGAACAGAGAGAGAGAGAGAGACAGATAGATAGAGAGAGAGAGAGAGAGAGAGAGAGAGAGAGGAACAAAGAGAGAGAGAGAGGAACAGATAGAGAGAGAGGAACAGAGAGATGGATGTATGCTCTGTGTTCTGCTGCCCTCCGATGGCGGCCTGGACTAACTGAACTGGCCTGGACTACTTGAACTGGACTGGCCTGGACTAACTGAACTGGACTGGACTGGACTGGACTAACTGAACTGGACTGGACTAACTGGACTGGAATAACTGAACTGAACTGGCCTGGACTAACTGAACTGGCCTGGACTAACTGAACTGGACTAACTGAACTGGACTGGACTAACTGAACTGGACTGGACTAACTGAACTGGACTGGACTAACTCGACTGGACTAACTGAACTGAACTGAACTGACTGAACTGGCCTGGACTAACTGAACTGGACTGGACTAAATGAACTGGACTAACTGAACTGGACTGGACTAACTGAACTGGACTAACTGAACTGGACTAACTGAACTGGACTAACTGAACTGGACTGGACTGGGCTGGACTAACTGAACTGGACTAACTGAACTGGAATGGACTAACTGAACTGAACTGGAATAAATGAACTGGACTGGACTAAATGAACTGGACTGGACAAACTGAACTGGACTAACATAACTGGAATGGACTAACTGAACTGAACTGAAATAAATGAACTGGACTGAACTGGACTGGACTAACTGAACAAAACTGGACTGAACTGGACTGGACTAACTGAACAGGACTGGACTTTCTGAACAGGACTAGACTGGACTGACTGGACTGGACGAGACATGACTGGACTGACTGGACTGGACTGACTGGACTGGACTGACTGACTGACTGGACTGGACTGGACTGGACAGACTGGATTGGACTGGATGCAATGAGTTCTAGACTGATTGGACTGACTGGACTGGACTGGAATGACTGGACTGATTGAACTGACTGGACTGACTGGACTGAACTGACTGGACTGACTGGACTGGACTGAACTGACTGGACTGACTGGACTGGACTGACTGGACTGGACTGACTGGACTGACTGACTGGACTAACTGAACTGGACTAACTGAACTGGAATGGACTAACTGAACTGAACTGGAATAAATGAACTGGACTGGACTAAATGAACTGGACTGGACTAACTGAACTGGACTAACATAACTGGAATGGACTAACTGAACTGAACTGAAATAAATGAACTGGACTGGACTAACTGAACTGGACTGAACTGGACTGGACTAACTGAACACAACTGGACTGAACTGGACTGAACTGGACTGGACTAACTGAACAGGACTGGACTTTCTGAACAGGACTAGACTGGACTGACTGGACTGGACGAGACATGACTGGACTGGACTGGACTGACTGGACTGGACTGGACTGGATGGGACGGGACTAGACTGACTGGACTGACTGGACTGAACTGACTGGACTGGACTGACTGGACTGGCTGGACTGACTGACTGGACTGGACTGGCTGGACTGACTGACTGGACTGACTGACTGGACTGACTGGACTGACTGACTGGACTGACTGGACGGAACTGACTGGACTGGATTGACTGGACTGGACTGACTGGACTGACTGGACTGGACTGGACTGGATTGACTGGACTGGACTGACTGGACTGACTGAACTGACTGACTGGACTGGACTGGACTGGACTGACTGAACTGAAGTGACTAGACTGGACTGACTGGACTGGACTGACTGACTGAACTGAAGTGACTAGACTGGACTGGACTGGACTGACTGGACTGGACTGACTGGACTGGACTGACTGGACTGGACTGACTGGACTGGACTGGACTTGACTGGACTGACTGGACTGACTGGACTGGACTGACTGGACTGACTGGACTGGACTGACTGACTGAACTGAAGTGACTAGACTGGACTGGACTGGACTGGACTGGCTGGACTGGACTGGACTGGATGGGACTGACTGGACTGACTGACTGGACTGGCTGGACTGACTGACTGGACTGGACTGGACTGACTGGACTGACTGACTGGACTGACTGGACTGACTGACTGGACTGACTGGACGGAACTGACTGGACTGGCTGGACTGGACTGACTGACTAGACTGGACTGACTGGACTGACTGACTGGACTGGACTGACTGACTAGACTGGACTGACTGGACTGGACTGACTGACTGGACTGGACTGGACTGACTGGACTGGACTGACTGGACTGGACTGACTGAACTGACTGACTGGACTGGACTTGACTGGACTGGACTGACTGGACTGGACTGGACTGACTGGACTGGACTGACAGGACTGGACTGACTGGACTGACTGGACTGGACTGACTGGACTGGACTGACTGGACTGACTGATTGGACTGACTGGACTGGACTGGACTGACTGGACTGACTGGACTGGACTGACTGGACTGGACTTGACAGGACTGACTGGACTGACTGGACTGACTGATTGGACTGACTGGACTGGACTGACTGGACTGGACTGGACTGGACTGACTGGACTGGACTGACAGGACTGGACTGGACTAACTGAACTAAACTGGCCTGGTCAGAGGCCTCCACAGAGGGAGTTGTCAATAAGCCATGTCCATGCAGGACAGTGTTGTGGTATTGGTAGGAATATAGATATAGCAGTGTACTAAAGTGCTGGATCCTTGGTCTAGCCTTCCTGCCTGATTCACCACTGGACATGAGGAAATGTGTACTGTTATAGAGCGATAAACACACCTGACCTGTTCACCGGACGTGCTTGTTGCACCCTCGACAACTACTATGATTATTATTATTTCACCATGCTGGTCATTTATGAACATTTTAACATCTTGACCATGTTCTGTTATAATATCCACCCTGCACAGCCAGAAGAGGACTGGCCACCCCTCATAGCCTGGTTCCTCTCTAGGTTTCTTCCTAGGTTTTTGGCCTTTCTAGGGAGTTTTTCCTAGGGAGTTTTTCCTAGCCACCGTGCTTCTTTCACATGCATTGCTTGCTGTTTGGGGTTTTAGGCTGGGTTTCTGTACAGCACTTTGAGATATCAGCTAAGGGCT
The DNA here is from genome assembly GCF_965601325.2 of Salmo salar. Lineage (NCBI taxonomy): Eukaryota > Metazoa > Chordata > Actinopteri > Salmoniformes > Salmonidae > Salmo > Salmo salar. Next base: position 89,261,042 of record NC_138309.1, on the reverse strand, counting down.
ATATAAATACATTTGATTTGATTTTGATTTGATCTGCACACATATATGACCCCCCCCCCCCCCCCCCCCCCCCCACACACACACACACACACACACACACGAACACCTTGTTCCTGAGGACACATTTGTCCTGCTGTTATCTCCATAACGACAGGGTTACCACGGAGTCATCTCCGTAACGACAGGGTTACCACGGAGTCATCTCCGTAACGACAGGGTTACCACAGAGTCATCTCCGTAATGACAGGGTTACCACGGAGTCATCTCCGTAACGACAGGGTTACCACGGAGTCATCTCTGTAACGACAGGGTTACCACGGAATCATCTCCGTAACGTCAGGGTTACCACGGAGTCATCTCCGTAACGACAGGGTTACCACGGAGTCATCTCCGTAACGACAGGGTTACCACGGAGTCATCTCCGTAACGACAGGGTTACCACGGAGTCATCTCCGTAACGACAGGGTTACCACGGAGTCATCTCCGTAACGACAGGGTTACCACGGAGTCATCTCCGTAATGACAGGGTTACCACGGAGTCATCTCCGTAACGACAGGGTTACCACGGAGTCATCTCTGTAACGACAGCGTTACCACGGAATCATCTCCGTAACGTCAGGGTTACCACGGAGTCATCTCCGTAATGACAGGGTTACCACGGAGTCATCTCCGTAACGACAGGGTTACCACGGAGTCATCTCCGTAACGACAGGGTTACCACGGAGTCATCTCCGTAACGACAGGGTTACCACGGAGTCATCTCCGTAACGACAGGGTTACCATGGAATCATCTCCGTAACGACAGGGTTACCACGGAGTCATCTCCGTAACACGCCACAACAAATCGTGGCTGACAATCTTTGACACCCCGACATGATCCGAAAATCAATTAAAACCTTTTGATCCCTAATACCTCTCTACCCGAGTGGAGTCAGTCAGTCCTGAGACGTCATTACCGTAATATTCAACTGGCCTGGAGTCAGTCAGTCCTGAGACGTCATTACCGTAAAATTCAACTGGCCTGGAGTCAGTCAGTTCTGAGACGTCATTACCGTAATATTCAACTGGCCTGGAGTCAGTCAGTCCTGAGACGTCATTACCGTAATATTCAACTGGCCTGGAGTCAGTCAGTTCTGAGACGTCATTACCGTAATATTCAACTGGCCTGGAGTCAGTCAGTCCTGAGACGTCATTACCGTAATATTCAACTGGCCTGGAGTCAGTCAGTCCTGAGACGTCATTACCGTAATATTCAACTGGCCTGGAGTCAGTCAGTCCTGAGACGTCATTACCGTAATATTCAACTGCCCTGGAGTCAGTCAGTCCTGAGACGTCATTACCGTAATATTCAACTGGCCTGGAGTCACCTCAGTAACATGTGGTCTGACACATCGCCTAGTCATTACAACATGTTCAGGTCTTAAACTCTATTATGTTTGAGTGTCTAATCAGGCTGTATAATCGGCCACAATAAATACATCATACTCAAGTCAGTGTCTCCATAGCGATGGCATTACCATGGTAATAGAGCTGTATTAATCACGGTGATGGCATGGTTGCCGGGCAGGTAGAGTTCACAGCTCATTTGCATAATTAACATATTTAAAAGAACGCTGCTCAGTTGTTATTTACCCCCTCCTTTTCTCCGTTTGTTGCTGCGTTTAATTACCAGTTTATTTATAATTCAAAGTTGAGTCCCGTCTTGCATAATCTATCAGTAAGTACTACATGTTTATGACATGGTCTAGTCGAATTACAAATGTTATATTTATTTAGGATTAGATTTGAATGAGTCTTGCCACTAGATTGTTTGCTTGATATTGATTTGCCTACAATAACTGTGTCCCCCAGCTATAGCCTGAAGGTTCATACTCACAGGTAATGCAGTTCACAGTGGAATAGTGGAACATTGGAACAGGGGAACAGTGGAGGAAATGAGAGGAAAGAGAAATGAAGAGAAGAGAAGAGAAAAGAAGTGAAGAGAAGTGAAGAAAGGAGAATAGAGGAGAAGAGAGTAGAAGAGAAGAGAGAAGAGAGGAGAAGAGGAGAAGAGAAGAGAGAAGAGAGGAGAAGAGAACTGAAGAAAAGAGAAGAAAGGAGAAGAAATGAGAAGAGAGGAGAAGAGAGGAGAGGAGAAGAGAAGAGAGAAGAGAGGAGAAGAGAAGAGAGGAGAAAAGAAGAGAGTAGAAGAGAGGAGAAGAGAAGAAATGAGAAGAGAGGAGAAGTGAGGAGAAGAGAGGAGAAGAGAGGAAAGGAGCGGAAGAAATGGAGAGAGTTACACTATCACCTAACACTTAGAACAATAAAGCCAGTGTGTTGCTGATGGCTCAATAATAAGCTGAATGAGAAACAGCCATAATTGAAAGGTCAGAGTTGATGTAAATTAAGACCAAACAGTCAAGTCAAATTCAATTGTATTGGTCGCGTTCAAATATTCTGCAGATGTTATAGCAGGCGAAACGACGTGCTTATTTTCTTCTATCGCCAACGATGCAGTAATACCTAACAAAACAAAACAATACACACAAATATAATAACGAAAAATAAAGAAATGAAGAAATATATGAATGAGCAATCTCAGAGTCCAGAATATAAATATATACACTGAGCGTACCAAATATTAGGAACACGTGTTAATAATGTTCAGGGCAGGGTACTGGATGGTAGAGACAGTGAATAAGGTGAAGGACAGGGTACTGGGTGGTAGAGACAGATGCATAATGTTCAGGGCAGGGTACTGGGTGGTAGAGACAGTGCATAATGTTCAGGGCAGGGTACTGGGTGGTAGAGACAGTGAATGAGGTTCAGGGCAGGGTACTGGGTGGTAGAGACAGTGAATGAGGTTCAGGGCAGGGTACTGGGTGGTAGTGACAGTGCATAATGTTCAGGGCAGGGTACTGGGTGGTAGTGACAGTGCATAATGTTCAGGGCAGGGTACTGGGTGGTAGTGACAGTGAATAAGGTGAAGGGCAGGGTACTGGGTGGTAGAGACAGTGCATAATGTTCAGGGCAGGGTACTGGGTGGTAGAGACAGTGCATAATGTTCAGGGCAGGGTACTGGGTGGTAGAGACAGTGAATGAGGTTCAGGGCAGGGTACTGGGTGGTAGAGACAGTGCATAATGTTCAGGGCAAGGTACTGGGTGGTAGAGACAGTGCATAATGTTCAGGGCAGGGTACTGGGTGGTAGAGACAGTGAATGAGGTTCAGGGCAGGGTACTGGGTGGTAGTGACAGTGCATAATGTTCAGGGCAGGGTACTGGGTGGTAGTGACAGTGCATAATGTTCAGGGCAGGGTACTGGGTGGTAGTGACAGTGAATAAGGTGAAGGGCAGGGTACTGGGTGGTAGAGACAGTGCATAATGTTCAGGGCAGGGTACTGGGTGGTAGAGACAGTGCATAATGTTCAGGGCAGGGTACTGGGTGGTAGAGACAGTGAATAAGGTTCAGGGCAGGGTACTGGGTGGTAGAGACAGTGCATAATGTTCAGGGCAGGGTACTGGGAAAAGGCCAGCTAGTGGTGACTATTTGAAACAGTCTGAAGGTCTGGAGATAGAAGCTGTTTCTCAGTCTCTCGGTCCCAGCATTGATGAGCCTGTACAGTCTCTGACTTATAGATGGTAGTGGGGTGAACAGGACGTGACTCGGGTGGCTCACTTCCTTGACGATCTTCTTGGTATTCCAGTGACATCGAGCGCTATAGATGTCCTGGAGGCAGAAATTGTGCCTTCGGTAATGCATTCGACTGACCGAATTTCCATCTGGAGAGAACTGTGGATGTGAAGGGTTCTGTAAAATTAAACAGCCAGATGGGATGATCTGAGAAGTGGAGGTCACGGAGGTCACGGAGGTCAAAGGGGACAAGACAAGTGGATCATATGGATACTAGAAAGAACTAGATGGTGGATACTAGATAGTAGAAAATAGACTAGATGGTGGATAATAGATAATAGACTAGATGGTGGAAAATAGATAATAGTCTAGATGGTGGATAATAGATAATAGACTAGATGGTGGAAAATAGATAATAGTCTAGATGGTGGATAATAGATAATAGACTAGATGGTGGATAATAGATAATAGACTAGATGGTGGATAATAGATAATAGTCTAGATGGTGGATAATAGATAATAGACTAGATGGTGGATAATAGATAATAGTCTAGATGGTGGATAATAGATAATAGTCTAGATGGTGGATAATAGATTATAGTCTAGATGGTGGATAATAGATAATAGACTAGATGGTGGAAAATAGATAATAGACTAGATGGTGGATAATAGACTAGATGGTGGACAATAGATAATAGTCTAGATGGTGGATAATAGACTAGATGGTGGATCATAGATAATAGTCTAGATGGTGGATAATAGACTAGATGGTGGATAATAGATAATAGACTAGATTGTGGATAATAGATAATAGTCTAGATGGTGCATAATAGATAATAGACTAGATGGTGGATAATAGATAATAGTCTAGATGGTGGATAATAGTCTAGATGGTGGATAATAGATAATAGTCTAGATGGTGGATAATAGATAATAGACTAGATGGTGGAAAATAGATAATAGTCTAGATGGTGGATAATAGATAATAGTCTAGATGGTGGATAATAGATAATAGACTAGATGGTGGATAATAGATAATAGTCTAGATGGTGGATAATAGATAATAGACTAGATGGTGGATAATAGTCTAGATGGTGGATAATAGATAATAGACTAGATGGTGGATAATAGATAATAGTCTAGATGGTGGATAATAGATAATAGACTAGATGGTGGATAATAGTCTAGATGGTGGATAATAGATAATAGACTAGATGGTGGATAGTAGATAATAGACTAGATGGTGGATAATAGATAATAGACTAGATGGTGGATAATAGATAATAGTCTAGATGGTGGATAATAGATAATAGTCTAGATGGTGGATAATAGTCTAGATGGTGGATAATAGATAATAGACTAGATGGTGGATAATAGATAATAGACTAGATGGTGGATAATAGATAATAGTCTAGATGGTGGATAATAGATAATAGACTAGATGGTGGATAATAGATAATAGACTAGATGGTGGATAATAGATAATAGACTAGATGGTGGATAATAGACTAGATGGTGGATAATAGATAATAGACTAGATGGTGGATAATAGACAATAGACTAGATGGTGGATAATAGATAATAGTCTAGATGGTAGATAATAGATAATAGTCTAGATGGTGGATAATAGTCTAGATGGTGGATAATAGATAATAGTCTAGATGGTGGATAATAGATAATAGTCTAGATGGTGGATAATAGTTAATAGACTAGATGGTGGATAATAGATAATAGACTAGATGGTAGATAATAGATAATAGTCTAGATGGTGGATAATAGATAATAGTCTAGATGGTGGATAATAGATAATAGACTAGATGGTGGATAATAGATAATAGTCTAGATGGTGGATAATAGATAATAGTCTAGATGGTGGATAATAGACTAGATGGTGGATAATAGATAATAGTCTAGATGGTGGATAATAGATAATAGACTAGATGGTGGATAATAGTCTAGATGGTGGATAATAGATAACAGTCTAGATGGTGGATTATAGATAATAGTCTAGATGGTGGATAATAGATAATAGTCTAGATGGTGGATAATAGATAATAGTCTAGATGGTGGATAATAGATAATAGACTAGATGGTGGATAATAGATAATAGTCTAGATGGTGGATAATAGATAATAGTCTAGATGGTGGATAATAGTCTAGATGGTGGATAATAGATAATAGACTAGATGGTGGATAATAGATAATAGACTAGATGGTGGATAATAGATAATAGACTAGATGGTGGATAATAGATAATAGTCTAGATGGTGGATAATAGATAATAGACTAGATGGTGGATAATAGATAATAGACTAGATGGTGGATAATAGATACGTCTAGATGGTGGATAATAGATAATAGTCTAGATGGTGGATAATAGATAATTGTCTAGATGGTGGATAATAGATAATAGTCTAGATGGTGGATAATAGTCTAGATGGTGGATAATAGATAATAGTCTAGATGGTGGATAATAGACTAGATGGTGGATAATAGATAATAGACTAGATGGTGGATAATAGATAATAGACTAGATGGTGGATAATAGATAATAGACTAGATGGTGGATAATAGATAATAGTCTAAATGGTGGATAATAGATAATAGTCTAGATGGTGGATAATAGACTAGATGGTGGATAATAGATAATAGTCTAGATGGTGGATAATAGACTAGATGGTGGATAATAGATAATAGACTAGATGGTGGATAATAGACTAGATGGTGGATAATAGATAATAGACTAGATGGTAGATAATAGATAATAGTCTAGATGGTGGATAATAGATAATAGTCTAGATGGTGGATAATAGATAATAGTCTAGATGGTGGATAATAGATAATAGACTAGATGGTGGATAATAGATAATAGTCTAGATGGTGAATAATAGACTAGATGGTGGATAATAGACTAGATGGTGGATAATAGACTAGATGGTGGATAATAGTCTAGATGGTGGATAATAGACTAGATGGTGGATAATAGATAATAGACTAGATGGTAGATACTAGTCTAGATGGTGGATAATAGATAATAGACTAGATGGTGGATACTAGTCTAGATGGTGGATAATAGATAATAGACTAGATGGTGGATAATAGACTAGATGGTGGATAATAGATAATAGACTAGATGGTGGATAATAGATAATAGTCTAGATGGTGGATAATAGATAATAATCTAGATGGTGGATAATAGATAATAGACTAGATGGTGGATAATAGTCTAGATGGTGGATAATAGTCTAGATGGTGGATAATAGATAATAGACTAGATGGTGGATAATAGATAATAGACTAGATGGTGGATAATAGATAATAGACTAGATGGTGGATAATAGTCTAGATGGTGGATAATAGACTAGATGGTGGATAATAGATAATAGTCTAGATGGTGGATAATAGTCTAGATGGTGGATAATAGATAATAGACTAGATGGTGGATAATAGATAATAGTCTAGATGGTGGATAATAGATAATAGACTAGATGGTGGATAATAGATAATAGACTAGATGGTGGATAATAGATAATAGTCTAGATGGTGGATAATAGATAATAGACTAGATGGTGGATAATAGATAATAGACTAGATGGTGGATAATAGATAATAGACTAGATGGTGGATAATAGATAATAGTCTAGATGGTGGATAATAGATAATAGACTAGATGGTGGATAATAGATAATAGCTAGATGGTGGATAATAGACTAGATGGTGGATAATAGATAATAGCTAGATGGTGGATAATAGACTAGATGGTGGATAATAGATAATAGTCTAGATGGTGGATAATAGACTAGATGGTGGATAATAGATAATAGTCTAGATGGTGGATAATAGATAATAGACTAGATGGTGGATAATAGATAATAGTCTAGATGGTGGATAATAGATAATAGTCTAGATGGTGGATAATAGATAATAGACTAGATGGTGGATAATAGATAATAGTCTAGATGGTGGATAATAGATAATAGACTAGATGGTGGATAATAGTCTAGATGGTGGATAATAGATAATAGACTAGATGGTGGATAATAGACTAGATGGTGGATAATAGATAATAGACTAGATGGTGGATAATAGATAATAGTCTAGATGGTGGATAATAGATAATAGTCTAGATGGTGGATAATAGTCTAGATGGTGGATAATAGATAATAGACTAGATGGTGGATAATAGATAATAGACTAGATGGTGGATAATAGATAATAGTCTAGATGGTGGATAATAGATAATAGACTAGATGGTGGATAATAGATAATAGACTAGATGGTGGATAATAGATAATAGACTAGATGGTGGATAATAGTCTAGATGGTGGATAATAGATAATAGACTAGATGGTGGATAATAGATAATAGACTAGATGGTGGATAATAGATAATAGCTAGATGGTAGATAATAGACTAGATGGTGGATAATAGACTAGATGGTGGATAATAGATAATAGTCTAGATGGTGGATAATAGATAATAGTCTAGATGGTGGATAATAGATAATAGACTAGATGGTGGATAATAGATAATAGCTAGATGGTGGATAATAGATAATAGTCTAGATGGTGGATAATAGATAATAGTCTAGATGGTGGATAATAGATAATAGACTAGATGGTGGATAATAGATAATAGACTAGATGGTGGATAATAGATAATAGTCTAGATGGTGGATAATAGTCTAGATGGTGGATAATAGATAATAGCTAGATGGTGGATAATAGATAATAGACTAGATGGTGGATAATAGACTAGATGGTGGATAATAGATAATAGTCTAGATGGTGGATAATAGATAATAGTCTAGATGGTGGATAATAGATAATAGTCTAGATGGTGGATAATAGATAATAGTCTAGATGGTGGATAATAGATAATAGACTAGATGGTGGATAATAGATAATAGTCTAGATGGTGGATAATAGATAATAGTCTAGATGGTGGATAATAGTCTAGATGGTGGATAATAGATAATAGACTAGATGGTGGATAATAGATAATAGACTAGATGGTGGATAATAGATAATAGACTAGATGGTGGATAATAGATAATAGTCTAGATGGTGGATAATAGATAATAGACTAGATGGTGGATAATAGATAATAGACTAGATGGTGGATAATAGATAATAGTCTAGATGGTGGATAATAGATAATAGTCTAGATGGTGGATAATAGATAATAGACTAGATGGTGGATAATAGATAATAGTCTAGATGGTGGATAATAGTCTAGATGGTGGATAATAGATAATAGTCTAGATGGTGGATAATAGACTAGATGGTGGATAATAGATAATAGACTAGATGGTGGATAATAGATAATAGACTAGATGGTGGATAATAGATAATAGACTAGATGGTGGATAATAGATAATAGTCTAGATGGTGGATAATAGATAATAGTCTAGATGGTGGATAATAGTCTAGATGGTGGATATAGTCTAGATGGTGGATAATAGATAATAGACTAGATGGTGGATAATAGACTAGATGGTGGATAATAGATAATAGACTAGATGGTGGATAATAGATAATAGTCTAGATGGTGGATAATAGATAATAGTCTAGATGGTGGATAATAGATAATAGTCTAGATGGTGGATAATAGATAATAGACTAGATGGTGGATAATAGATAATAGTCTAGATGGTGGATAATAGACTAGATGGTGGATAATAGACTAGATGGTGGATAATAGATAATAGACTAGATGGTGGATAATAGTCTAGATGGTGGATAATAGACTAGATGGTGGATAATAGATAATAGACTAGATGGTGGATAATAGTCTAGATGGTGGATAATAGATAATAGACTAGATGGTGGATAATAGATAATAGTCTAGATGGTGGATAATAGATAATAGACTAGATGGTGGATAATAGATAATAGACTAGATGGTGGATAATAGATAATAGTCTAGATGGTGGATAATAGATAATAGACTAGATGGTGGATAATAGATAATAGACTAGATGGTGGATAATAGATAATAGACTAGATGGTGGATAATAGACTAGATGGTGGATAATAGACTAGATGGTGGATAATAGATAATAGACTAGATGGTGGATAATAGTCTAGATGGTGGATAATAGATAATAGACTAGATGGTGGATAATAGATAATAGTCTAGATGGTGGATAATAGATAATAGACTAGATGGTGGATAATAGATAATAGTCTAGATGGTGGATAATAGATAATAGACTAGATGGTGGATAATAGATAATAGACTAGATGGTGGATAATAGATAATAGACTAGATGGTGGATAATGCTAGATGGTGGATAATAGTCTAGATGGTGGATAATAGATAATAGACTAGATGGTGGATAATAGTCTAGATGGTGGATAATAGATAATAGACTAGATGGTGGATAATAGTCTAGATGGTGGATAATAGATAATAGTCTAGATGGTGGATAATAGATAATAGACTAGATGGTGGATAATAGATAATAGACTAGATGGTGGATAATAGATAATAGTCTAGATGGTGGATAATAGATAATAGACTAGATGGTGGATAATAGATAATAGACTAGATGGTGGATAATAGACTAGATGGTGGATAATAGATAATAGTCTAGATGGTGGATAATAGATAATAGTCTAGATGGTGGATAATAGATAATAGACTAGATGGTGGATAATAGATAATAGACTAGATGGTGGATAATAGATAATAGACTAGATGGTGGATAATAGATAATAGTCTAGATGGTGGATAATAGATAATAGACTAGATGGTGGATAATAGATAATAGCTAGATGGTGGATAATAGATAATAGCTAGATGGTGGATAATAGATAATAGACTAGATGGTGGATAATAGATAATAGACTAGATGGTGGATAATAGATAATAGTCTAGATGGTGGATAATAGATAATAGACTAGATGGTGGATAATAGATAATAGACTAGATGGTGGATAATAGATAATAGTCTAGATGGTGGATAATAGATAATAGACTAGATGGTGGATAATAGATAATAGACTAGATGGTGGATAATAGTCTAGATGGTGGATAATAGTCTAGATGGTGGATAATAGATAATAGACTAGATGGTGGATAATAGACTAGATGGTGGATAATAGATAATAGACTAGATGGTGGATAATAGATAATAGACTAGATGGTGGATAATAGATAATAGTCTAGATGGTGGATAATAGATAATAGTCTAGATGGTGGATAATAGTCTAGATGGTGGATAATAGATAATAGACTAGATGGTGGATAATAGATAATAGACTAGATGGTGGATAATAGATAATAGACTAGATGGTGGATAATAGACTAGATGGTGGATAATAGATAATAGACTAGATGGTGGATAATAGATAATAGACTAGATGGTGGATAATAGATAATAGTCTAGATGGTGGATAATAGATAATAGTCTAGATGGTGGATAATAGATAATAGACTAGATGGTGGATAATAGATAATAGTCTAGATGGTGGATAATAGATAATAGACTAGATGGTGGATAATAGATAATAGACTAGATGGTGGATAATAGATAATAGACTAGATGGTGGATAATAGATAATAGTCTAGATGGTGGATAATAGTCTAGATGGTGGATAATAGATAATAGACTAGATGGTGGATAATAGATAATAGCTAGATGGTGGATAATAGATAATAGACTAGATGGTGGATAATAGATAATAGTCTAGATGGTGGATAATAGATAATAGACTAGATGGTGGATAATAGATAATAGACTAGATGGTGGATAATAGACTAGATGGTGGATAATAGATAATAGTCTAGATGGTGGATAATAGTCTAGATGGTGGATAATAGCTAGATGGTGGACTAGATGGTGGATAATAGATAATAGACTAGATGGTGGATAATAGATGCTAGATGGTGGATAATAGATAATAGACTAGATGGTGGATAATAGATAATAGTCTAGATGGTGGATAATAGATAATAGACTAGATGGTGGATAATAGATAATAGTCTAGATGGTGGATAATAGTAGCTAGATGGTGGATAATAGTCTAGATGGTGGATAATAGATAATAGCTAGATGGTGGATAATAGTCTAGATGGTGGATAATAGATAATAGACTAGATGGTGGATAATAGTCTAGAAGGTGGATAATAGATAATAGTCTAGATGGCTGATAATAGATAATAGACTAGATGGTGGATAATAGTCTAGATGGTGGATAATAGATAATAGACTAGATGGTGGATAATAGACTAGATGGTGGATAATAGATAATAGTCTAGATGGTGGATAATAGATAATAGTCTAGATGGTGGATAATAGATAATAGACTAGATGGTGGATAATAGATAATAGTCTAGATGGTGGATAATAGATAATAGACTAGATGGTGGATAATAGATAATAGTCTAGATGGTGGATAATAGACTAGATGGTGGATAATAGATAATAGTCTAGATGGTGGATAATAGATAATAGACTAGATGGTGGATAATAGATAATAGACTAGATGGTGGATAATAGATAATAGTCTAGATGGTGGATAATAGATAATAGACTAGATGGTGGATAATAGATAATAGACTAGATGGTGGATAATAGATAATAGACTAGATGGTGGATAATAGATAATAGTCTAGATGGTGGATAATAGATAAGACTAGATGGTGGATAATAGATAATAGTCTAGATGGTGGATAATAGATAATAGACTAGATGGTGGATAATAGATAATAGACTAGATGGTGGATAATAGATAATAGACTAGATGGTGGATAATAGATAATAGTCTAGATGGTGGATAATAGATAGACTAGATGGTGGATAATAGATAATAGACTAGATGGTGGATAATAGACTAGATGGTGGATAATAGATAATAGACTAGATGGTGGATAATAGATAATAGCTAGATGGTGGATAATAGATAATAGTCTAGATGGTGGATAATAGTCTAGATGGTGGATAATAGATAATAGACTAGATGGTGGATAATAGATAATAGACTAGATGGTGGATAATAGATAATAGACTAGATGGTGGATAATAGATAATAGACTAGATGGTGGATAATAGCTAGATGGTGGATAATAGACTAGATGGTGGATAATAGATAATAGACTAGATGGTGGATAATAGATAATAGTCTAGATGGTGGATAATAGATAATAGACTAGATGGTGGATAATAGATAATAGACTAGATGGTGGATAATAGATAATAGACTAGATGGTGGATAATAGATAATAGACTAGATGGTGGATAATAGACTAGATGGTGGATAATAGACTAGATGGTGGATAATAGATAATAGACTAGATGGTGGATAATAGATAATAGACTAGATGGTGGATAATAGATAATAGACTAGATGGTGGATAATAGATAATAGACTAGATGGTGGATAATAGATAATAGCTAGATGGTGGATAATAGACTAGATGGTGGATAATAGATAATAGACTAGATGGTGGATAATAGACTAGATGGTGGATAATAGATAATAGTCTAGATGGTGGATAATAGATAATAGTCTAGATGGTGGATAATAGATAATAGACTAGATGGTGGATAATAGATAATAGACTAGATGGTGGATAATAGATAATAGACTAGATGGTGGATAATAGATAATAGACTAGATGGTGGATAATAGATAATAGACTAGATGGTGGATAATAGATAATAGTCTAGATGGTGGATAATAGTCTAGATGGTGGATAATAGATAATAGACTAGATGGTGGATAATAGATAATAGACTAGATGGTGGATAATAGATAATAGACTAGATGGTGGATAATAGATAATAGTCTAGATGGTGGATAATAGATAATAGACTAGATGGTGGATAATAGATAATAGACTAGATGGTGGATAATAGACTAGATGGTGGATAATAGATAATAGTCTAGATGGTGGATAATAGATACTAGTCTAGATGGTGGATAATAGATAATAGACTAGATGGTGGATAATAGATAATAGACTAGATGGTGGATAATAGATAATAGTCTAGAAGGTGGATAATAGTCTAGATGGTGGATAATAGTCTAGATGGTGGATAATAGATAATAGACTAGATGGTGGATAATCGACTAGATGGTGGATAATAGATAATAGACTAGATGGTGGATAATAGATAATAGTCTAGATGGTGGATAATAGATAATAGACTAGATGGTGGATAATAGATAATAGTCTAGATGGTGGATAATAGTCTAGATGGTGGATAATAGATAATAGACTAGATGGTGGATAATAGATAATAGTCTAGATGGTGGATAATAGTCTAGATGGTGGATAATAGTCTAGATGGTGGATAATAGATAATAGACTAGATGGTGGATAATAGTCTAGATGGTGAATAATAGATAATAGACTAGATGGTGGATAATAGTCTAGAAGGTGGATAATAGATAATAGTCTAGATGGCTGGATAATAGATAATAGACTAGATGGTGGATAATAGATAATAGTCTAGATGGTGGATAATAGATAATAGTCTAGATGGTGGATAATAGATAATAGTCTAGATGGTGGATAATAGATAATAGACTAGATGGTGGATAATAGATAATAGTCTAGATGGTGGATAATAGATAATAGACTAGATGGTGGATAATAGATAATAGTCTAGATGGTGGATAATAGACTAGATGGTGGATAATAGATAATAGTCTAGATGGTGGATAATAGATAATAGACTAGATGGTGGATAATAGATAATAGACTAGATGGTGGATAATAGATAATAGTCTAGATGGTGGATAATAGATAATAGACTAGATGGTGGATAATAGATAATAGACTAGATGGTGGATAATAGATAATAGACTAGATGGTGGATAATAGATAATAGTCTAGATGGTGGATAATAGATAAGACTAGATGGTGGATAATAGATAATAGTCTAGATGGTGGATAATAGATAATAGACTAGATGGTGGATAATAGATAATAGTCTAGATGGTGGATAATAGATAGACTAGATGGTGGATAATAGATAATAGACTAGATGGTGGATAATAGACTAGATGGTGGATAATAGATAATAGTCTAGATGGTGGATAATAGTCTAGATGGTGGATAATAGTCTAGATGGTGGATAATAGACTAGATGGTGGATAATAGATAATAGACTAGATGGTGGATAATCGACTAGATGGTGGATAATAGATAATAGACTAGATGGTGGATAATAGATAATAGACTAGATGGTGGATAATAGATAATAGTCTAGATGGTGGATAATAGTCTAGATGGTGGATAATAGATAATAGACTAGATGGTGGATAATAGATAATAGACTAGATGGTGGATAATAGATAATAGACTAGATGGTGGATAATAGATAATAGACTAGATGGTGGATAATAGACTAGATGGTGGATAATAGACTAGATGGTGGATAATAGATAATAGACTAGATGGTGGATAATAGACTAGATGGTGGATAATAGATAATAGTCTAGATGGTGGATAATAGATAATAGTCTAGATGGTGGATAATAGATAATAGACTAGATGGTGGATAATAGATAATAGCCTAGATGGTGGATAATAGATAATAGACTAGATGGTGGATAATAGATAATAGACTAGATGGTGGATAATAGATAATAGACTAGATGGTGGATAATAGTCTAGATGGTGGATAATACATAATAGTCTAGATGGTGGATAATAGTCTAGATGGTGGATAATAGATAATAGACTAGATGGTGGATAATAGATAATAGTCTAGATGGTGTATAATAGATAATAGACTAGATGGTGGATAATAGATATTAGTCTAGATGGTGTATAATAGTCTAGATGGTGGATAATAGATAATAGACTAGATGGTGGATAATAGACTAGATGGTGGATAATAGATAATAGTCTAGATGGTGGATAATAGATACTAGTCTAGATGGTGGATAATAGATAATAGACTAGATGGTGGATAATAGATAATAGACTAGATGGTGGATAATAGATAATAGTCTAGAAGGTGGATAATAGTCTAGATGGTGGATAATAGTCTAGATGGTGGATAATAGACTAGATGGTGGATAATAGATAATAGACTAGATGGTGGATAATCGACTAGATGGTGGATAATAGATAATAGACTAGATGGTGGATAATAGATAATAGTCTAGATGGTGGATAATAGATAATAGACTAGATGGTGGATAATAGATAATAGTCTAGATGGTGGATAATAGTCTAGATGGTGGATAATAGATAATAGACTAGATGGTGGATAATAGATAATAGACTAGATGTTGGATAATAGATAATAGTCTAGATGGTGGATAATAGACTAGATGGTGGATAATAGACTAGATGGTGGATAATAGATAATACACTAGATGGTGGATAATAGACTAGATGGTGGATAATAGATAATAGTCTAGATGGTGGATAATAGATAATAGACTAGATGGTGGATAATAGATAATAGACTAGATGGTGGATAATAGATAATAGACTAGATGGTGGATAATAGATAATAGACTAGATGGTGGATAATAGATAATAGTCTAGATGGTGGATAATAGTCTAGATGGTGGATAATAGATAATATACTAGATGGTGGATAATAGACTAGATGGTGGATAATAGATAATAGTCTAGATGGTGGATAATAGATACTAGTCTAGATGGTGGATAATAGATAATAGACTAGATGGTGGATAATAGATAATAGACTAGATGGTGGATAATAGATAATAGTCTAGATGGTGGATAATAGATAATAGTCTAGATGGTGGATAATAGATAATAGACTAGTTGGTGGATAATAGATAATAGACTAGATGGTGGATAATAGACTAGATGGTGGATAATAGATAATAGTCTAGATGGTGGATTGTAGTCTAGATGGTGGATAATAGTCTAGATGGTGGATAATAGACTAGATGGTGGATAATAGATAATAGACTAGATGGTGGATAATAGACTAGATGGTGGATAATAGATAATAGACTAGATGGTGGATAATAGATAATAGTCTAGATGGTGGATAATAGATAATAGACTAGATGGTGGATAATAGATAATAGTCTAGATGGTGGATAATAGTCTAGATGGTGGATAATAGATAATAGACTAGATGGTGGATAATAGATAATAGACTAGATGGTGGATAATAGATAATAGACTAGATTGTGGATAATAGATAATAGTCTAGATGGTGGATAATAGACTAGATGGTGGATAATAGACTAGATGGTGGATAATAGATAATAGTCTAGATGGTGGATAATAGATAATAGTCTAGATGGTGGATAATAGATAATAGACTAGATGGTGGATAATAGAGAATAGACTAGATGGTGGATAATAGATAATAGACTAGATGGTGGATAATAGATAATAGACTAGATGGTGGATAATAGATAATAGACTAGATGGTGGATAATAGATAATAGACTAGATGGTGGATAATCTAGATGGTGGATAATAGATAATAGTCTAGATGGTGGATAATAGTCTAGATGGTGGATAATAGATAATAGACTAGATGGTGGATAATAGATAATAGACTAGATGGTGGATAATAGATAATAGACTAGATGGTGGATAATAGATAATAGACTAGATGGTGGATAATAGTCTAGATGGTGGATAATAGATAATAGTCTAGATGGTGGATAATAGTCTAGATGGTGGATAATAGATAATAGACTAGATGGTGGATAATAGATAATAGACTAGATGGTGGATAATAGATAATAGACTAGATGGTGGATAATAGATAGACTAGATGGTGGATAATAGATAATAGACTAGATGGTGGATAATAGACTAGATGGTGGATAATAGATAATAGTCTAGATGGTGGATAATAGATAATAGTCTAGATGGTGGATAATAGATAATAGTCTAGATGGTGGATAATAGATCTAGATGGTGGATAATAGATAATAGACTAGATGGTGGATAATAGACTAGATGGTGGATAATAGACTAGATGGTGGATAATAGATAATAGACTAGATGGTGGATAATAGACTAGATGGTGGATAATAGATAATAGTCTAGATGGTGGATAATAGATAATAGACTAGATGGTGGATAATAACTAGATGGTGGATAATAGATAATAGACTAGATGGTGGATAATAGATAATAGTCTAGATGGTGGATAATAGTCTAGATGGTGGATAATAGATAATAGACTAGATGGTGGATAATAGATAATAGACTAGATGGTGGATAATAGATAATAGACTAGATGGTGGATAATAGATAATAGTCTAGATGGTGGATAATAGTCTAGATGGTGGATAATAGATAATAGACTAGATGGTGGATAATAGATAATAGTCTAGATGGTGGATAATAGATAATAGACTAGATGGTGGATAATAGATAATAGTCTAGATGGTGGATAATAGATAATAGACTAGATGGTGGATAATAGATAATAGACTAGATGGTGGATAATAGATAATAGTCTAGATTGTGGATAATAGTCTAGATGGTGGATAATAGATAATAGTCTAGATGGTGGATAATAGATAATAGACTAGATGGTGGATAATAGATAATAGTCTAGATGGTGGATAATAGTCTAGATGGTGGATAATAGATAATAGTCTAGATGGTGGATAATAGACTAGATGGTGGATAATAGATAATAGACTAGATGGTGGATAATAGATAATAGACTAGATGGTGGATAATAGATAATAGTCTAGATGGTGGATAATAGATAATAGTCTAGATGGTGGATAATAGTCTAGATGGTGGATAATAGATAATAGTCTAGATGGTGGATAATAGATAATAGACTAGATGGTGGATAATAGATAATAGACTAGATGGTGGATAATAGACTAGATGGTGGATAATAGACTAGATGGTGGATAATAGATAATAGACTAGATGGTGGATAATAGACTAGATGGTGGATAATAGACTAGATGGTGGATAATAGATAATAGTCTAGATGGTGGATAATAGTCTAGATGGTGGATAATAGATAATAGACTAGATGGTGGATAATAGATAATAGTCTAGATGGTGGATAATAGTCTAGATGGTGGATAATAGATAATAGACTAGATGGTGGATAATAGACTAGATGGTGGATAATAGACTAGATGGTGGATAATAGACTAGATGGTGGATAATAGATAATAGTCTAGATGGTGGATAATAGACTAGATGGTGGATAATAGATAATAGTCTAGATGGTGGATAATAGTCTAGATGGTGGATAATAGATAATAGTCTAGATGGTGGATAATAGATAATAGACTAGATGGTGGATAATAGATAATAGTCTAGATGGTGGATAATAGTCTAGATGGTGGATAATAGATAATAGACTAGATGGTGGATAATAGATAATAGACTAGATGGTGGATAATAGATAATAGACTAGATGGTGGATAATAGATAATAGTCTAGATGGTGGATAATAGATAATAGACTAGATGGTGGATAATAGATAATAGACTAGATGGTGGATAATAGATAATAGTCTAGATGGTGGATAATAGTCTAGATGGTGGATAATAGATAATAGACTAGATGGTGGATAATAGATAATAGACTAGATGGTGGATAATAGATAATAGTCTAGATGGTGGATAATAGTCTAGATGGTGGATAATAGATAATAGACTAGATGGTGGATAATAGATAATAGTCTAGATGGTGGATAATAGATAATAGACTAGATGGTGGATAATAGATAATAGTCTAGATGGTGGATAATAGATAATAGACTAGATGGTGGATAATAGATAATAGACTAGATGGTGGATAATAGATAATAGTCTAGATGGTGGATAATAGTCTAGATGGTGGATAATAGATAATAGACTAGATGGTGGATAATAGATAATAGCTAGATGGTGGATAATAGACTAGATGGTGGATAATAGTCTAGATGGTGGATAATAGATAATAGTCTAGATGGTGGATAATAGATAATAGACTAGATGGTGGATAATAGATAATAGTCTAGATGGTGGATAATAGATAATAGACTAGATGGTGGATAATAGATAATAGACTAGATGGTGGATAATAGATAATAGTCTAGATGGTGGATAATAGACTAGATGGTGGATAATAGATAATAGTCTAGATGGTGGATAATAGACTAGATGGTGGATAATAGATAATAGACTAGATGGTGGATAATAGATAATAGACTAGATGGTGGATAATAGATAATAGACTAGATGGTGGATAATAGATAATAGTCTAGATGGTGGATAATAGTCTAGATGGTGGATAATAGATAATAGTCTAGATGGTGGATAATAGATAATAGACTAGATGGTGGATAATAGATAATAGACTAGATGGTGGATAATAGACTAGATGGTGGATAATAGATAATAGACTAGATGGTGGATAATAGATAATAGTCTAGATGGTGGATAATAGATAATAGACTAGATGGTGGATAATAGATAATAGTCTAGATGGTGGATAATAGTCTAGATGGTGGATAATAGATAATAGACTAGATGGTGGATAATAGATAATAGACTAGATGGTGGATAATAGATAATAGTCTAGATGGTGGATAATAGATAATAGTCTAGATGGTGGATAATAGATAATAGACTAGTTGGTGGATAATAGATAATAGACTAGATGGTGGATAATAGACTAGATGGTGGATAATAGATAATAGTCTAGATGGTGGATTGTAGTCTAGATGGTGGATAATAGTCTAGATGGTGGATAATAGACTAGATGGTGGATAATAGATAATAGACTAGATGGTGGATAATAGACTAGATGGTGGATAATAGATAATAGACTAGATGGTGGATAATAGATAATAGTCTAGATGGTGGATAATAGATAATAGACTAGATGGTGGATAATAGATAATAGTCTAGATGGTGGATAATAGTCTAGATGGTGGATAATAGATAATAGACTAGATGGTGGATAATAGATAATAGACTAGATGGTGGATAATAGATAATAGACTAGATTGTGGATAATAGATAATAGTCTAGATGGTGGATAATAGACTAGATGGTGGATAATAGACTAGATGGTGGATAATAGATAATAGTCTAGATGGTGGATAATAGATAATAGTCTAGATGGTGGATAATAGATAATAGACTAGATGGTGGATAATAGAGAATAGACTAGATGGTGGATAATAGATAATAGTCTAGATGGTGGATAATAGATAATAGACTAGATGGTGGATAATAGATAATAGACTAGATGGTGGATAATAGATAATAGACTAGATGGTGGATAATAGTCTAGATGGTGGATAATAGATAATAGTCTAGATGGTGGATAATAGTCTAGATGGTGGATAATAGATAATAGACTAGATGGTGGATAATAGATAATAGTCTAGAAGGTGTATAATAGATAATAGACTAGATGGTGGATAATAGATAATAGTCTAGATGGTGGATAATAGATAATAGACTAGATGGTGGATAATAGATAATAGTCTAGATGGTGGATAATAGATGCTAGATGGTGGATAATAGATAATAGCTAGATGGTGGATAATAGACTAGATGGTGGATAATAGATAATAGTCTAGATGGTGGATAATAGACTAGATGGTGGATAATAGATAATAGACTAGATGGTGGATAATAGATAATAGACTAGATGGTGGATAATAGATAATAGACTAGATGGTGGATAATAGATAAGACTAGATGGTGGATAATAGTCTAGATGGTGGATAATAGATAATAGACTAGATGGTGGATAATAGACTAGATGGTGGATAATAGATAATAGACTAGATGGTGGATAATAGATAATAGTCTAGATGGTGGATAATAGTCTAGATGGTGGATAATAGAACTAGATGGTGGATAATAGATAATAGACTAGATGGTGGATAATAGATAATAGACTAGATGGTGGATAATAGATAATAGTCTAGATGGTGGATAATAGTCTAGATGGTGGATAATAGATAATAGCTAGATGGTGGATAATAGATAATAGTCTAGATGGTGGATAATAGATAATAGACTAGATGGTGGATAATAGATAATAGTCTAGATGGTGGATAATAGATAATAGACTAGATGGTGGATAATAGATAATAGACTAGATGGTGGATAATAGATAATAGTCTAGATGGTGGATAATAGTCTAGATGGTGGATAATAGATAATAGACTAGATGGTGGATAATAGATAATAGTCTAGAAGGTGATAATAGACTAGATGGTGGATAATAGATAATAGACTAGATGGTGGATAATAGATAATAGCTAGATGGTGGATAATAGATAATAGACTAGATGGTGGATAATAGATAATAGACTAGATGGTGGATAATAGATAATAGACTAGATGGTGGATAATAGATAATAGACTAGATGGTGGATAATAGATAATAGTCTAGATGGTGGATAATAGTCTAGATGGTGGATAATAGATAATAGACTAGATGGTGGATAATAGATAATAGACTAGATGGTGGATAATAGATAATAGACTAGATGGTGGATAATAGATGGTGGATAATAGATAATAGACTAGATGGTGGATAATAGACTAGATGGTGGATAATAGATAATAGACTAGATGGTGGATAATAGATAATAGCTAGATGGTGGATAATAGTCTAGATGGTGGATAATAGATAATAGTCTAGATGGTGGATAATAGATAATAGTCTAGATGGTGGATAATAGATAATAGACTAGATGGTGGATAATAGATAATAGACTAGATGGTGGATAATAGATAATAGTCTAGATGGTGGATAATAGTCTAGATGGTGGATAATAGATAATAGTCTAGATGGTGGATAATAGATAATAGACTAGATGGTGGATAATAGATAATAGACTAGATGGTGGATAATAGATAATAGTCTAGATGGTGGATAATAGACTAGATGGTGGATAATAGATAATAGACTAGATGGTGGATAATAGATAATAGACTAGATGGTGGATAATAGATAATAGTCTAGATGGTGGATAATAGATAATAGTCTAGATGGTGGATAATAGTCTAGATGGTGGATAATAGATAATAGTCTAGATGGTGGATAATAGATAATAGACTAGATGGTGGATAATAGATAATAGACTAGATGGTGGATAATAGATAATAGACTAGATGGTGGATAATAGATAATAGACTAGATGGTGGATAATAGACTAGATGGTGGATAATAGACTAGATGGTGGATAATAGATAATAGCTAGATGGTGGATAATAGTCTAGATGGTGGATAATAGATAATAGACTAGATGGTGGATAATAGATAATAGACTAGATGGTGGATAATAGATAATAGACTAGATGGTGGATAATAGATATAGCTAGATGGTGGATAATAGATAATAGTCTAGATGGTGGATAATAGATAATAGACTAGATGGTGGATAATAGATAATAGTCTAGATGGTGGATAATAGTCTAGATGGTGGATAATAGATAATAGACTAGATGGTGGATAATAGATAATAGACTAGATGGTGGATAATAGATAATAGACTAGATGGTGGATAATAGATAATAGACTAGATGGTGGATAATAGATAATAGTCTAGATGGTGGATAATAGTCTAGATGGTGGATAATAGATAATAGACTAGATGGTGGATAATAGACTAGATGGTGGATAATAGATAATAGTCTAGATGGTGGATAATAGTCTAGATGGTGGATAATAGATAATAGACTAGATGGTGGATAATAGATAATAGTCTAGATGGTGGATAATAGATAATAGACTAGATGGTGGATAATAGATAATAGTCTAGATGGTGGATAATAGATAATAGTCTAGATGGTGGATAATAGTCTAGATGGTGGATAATAGATAATAGTCTAGATGGTGGATAATAGATAATAGACTAGATGGTGGATAATAGATAATAGACTAGATGGTGGATAATAGACTAGATGGTGGATAATAGACTAGATGGTGGATAATAGATAATAGACTAGATGGTGGATAATAGACTAGATGGTGGATAATAGATAATAGTCTAGATGGTGGATAATAGTCTAGATGGTGGATAATAGATAATAGACTAGATGGTGGATAATAGATAATAGTCTAGATGGTGGATAATAGTCTAGATGGTGGATAATAGATAATAGACTAGATGGTGGATAATAGACTAGATGGTGGATAATAGACTAGATGGTGGATAATAGACTAGATGGTGGATAATAGATAATAGTCTAGATGGTGGATAATAGACTAGATGGTGGATAATAGATAATAGTCTAGATGGTGGATAATAGTCTAGATGGTGGATAATAGATAATAGTCTAGATGGTGGATAATAGATAATAGACTAGATGGTGGATAATAGATAATAGTCTAGATGGTGGATAATAGTCTAGATGGTGGATAATAGATAATAGACTAGATGGTGGATAATAGATAATAGACTAGATGGTGGATAATAGATAATAGACTAGATGGTGGATAATAGATAATAGTCTAGATGGTGGATAATAGATAATAGACTAGATGGTGGATAATAGATAATAGACTAGATGGTGGATAATAGATAATAGTCTAGATGGTGGATAATAGTCTAGATGGTGGATAATAGATAATAGACTAGATGGTGGATAATAGATAATAGACTAGATGGTGGATAATAGATAATAGTCTAGATGGTGGATAATAGTCTAGATGGTGGATAATAGATAATAGACTAGATGGTGGATAATAGATAATAGTCTAGATGGTGGATAATAGATAATAGACTAGATGGTGGATAATAGATAATAGTCTAGATGGTGGATAATAGATAATAGACTAGATGGTGGATAATAGATAATAGACTAGATGGTGGATAATAGATAATAGTCTAGATGGTGGATAATAGTCTAGATGGTGGATAATAGATAATAGTCTAGATGGTGGATAATAGATAATAGACTAGATGGTGGATAATAGATAATAGTCTAGATGGTGGATAATAGTCTAGATGGTGGATAATAGATAATAGTCTAGATGGTGGATAATAGACTAGATGGTGGATAATAGATAATAGACTAGATGGTGGATAATAGATAATAGACTAGATGGTGGATAATAGATAATAGTCTAGATGGTGGATAATAGATAATAGTCTAGATGGTGGATAATAGTCTAGATGGTGGATAATAGATAATAGTCTAGATGGTGGATAATAGATAATAGACTAGATGGTAGATAATAGATAATAGACTAGATGGTGGATAATAGACTAGATGGTGGATAATAGACTAGATGGTGGATAATAGATAATAGACTAGATGGTGGATAATAGACTAGATGGTGGATAATAGACTAGATGGTGGATAATAGATAATAGTCTAGATGGTGGATAATAGTCTAGATGGTGGATAATAGATAATAGACTAGATGGTGGATAATAGATAATAGTCTAGATGGTGGATAATAGATAATAGACTAGATGGTGGATAATAGACTAGATTGTGGATAATAGATAATAGACTAGATGGTGGATAATAGATAATAGACTAGATGGTGGATAATAGACTAGATGGTGGATAATAGACTAGATGGTGGATAATAGACTAGATGGTGGATAATAGATAATAGTCTAGATGGTGGATAATAGACTAGATGGTGGATAATAGATAATAGTCTAGATGGTGGATAATAGTCTAGATGGTGGATAATAGATAATAGTCTAGATGGTGGATAATAGATAATAGACTAGATGGTGGATAATAGATAATAGTCTAGATGTGGATAATAGTCTAGATGGTGGATAATAGATAATAGACTAGATGGTGGATAATAGATAATAGACTAGATGGTGGATAATAGATAATAGACTAGATGGTGGATAATAGATAATAGACTAGATGGTGGATAATAGATAATAGTCTAGATGGTGGATAATAGTCTAGATGGTGGATAATAGATAATAGACTAGATGGTGGATAATAGATAATAGACTAGATGGTGGATAATAGATAATAGTCTAGATGGTGGATAATAGTCTAGATGGTGGATAATAGATAATAGACTAGATGGTGGATAATAGATAATAGTCTAGATGGTGGATAATAGATAATAGACTAGATGGTGGATAATAGATAATAGTCTAGATGGTGGATAATAGATAATAGTCTAGATTGTGGATAATAGTCTAGATGGTGGATAATAGATAATAGTCTAGATGGTGGATAATAGATAAT
The DNA here is from genome assembly GCF_965601325.2 of Salmo salar. NCBI lineage: Eukaryota > Metazoa > Chordata > Actinopteri > Salmoniformes > Salmonidae > Salmo > Salmo salar. The sequence continues at coordinate 89,235,296 of NC_138309.1, read as the reverse complement.
AGACTAGATGGTGGATAATAGATAATAGACTAGATGGTGGATAATAGACTAGATGGTGGATAATAGATAATAGACTAGATGGTGGATAATAGACTAGATGGTGGATAATAGACTAGATATTGGATAATAGACTAGATGGTGGATAATAGATAATAGTCTAGATGGTGGATAATAGTCTAGATGGTGGATAATAGATAATAGACTAGATGGTGGATAATAGATAATAGTCTAGATTGTGGATAATAGTCTAGATGGTGGATAATAGATAATAGACTAGATGGTGGATAATAGACTAGATGGTGGATAATAGACTAGATGGTGGATAATAGACTAGATGGTGGATAATAGATAATAGTCTAGATGGTGGATAATAGACTAGATGGTGGATAATAGATAATAGTCTAGATGGTGGATAATAGTCTAGATGGTGGATAATAGATAATAGTCTAGATGGTGGATAATAGATAATAGACTAGATGGTGGATAATAGATAATAGTCTAGATGGTGGATAATAGTCTAGATGGTGGATAATAGATAATAGACTAGATGGTGGATAATAGATAATAGACTAGATGGTGGATAATAGATAATAGACTAGATGGTGGATAATAGATAATAGTCTAGATGGTGGATAATAGATAATAGACTAGATGGTGGATAATAGATAATAGACTAGATGGTGGATAATAGATAATAGTCTAGATGGTGGATAATAGTCTAGATGGTGGATAATAGATAATAGACTAGATGGTGGATAATAGATAATAGACTAGATGGTGGATAATAGATAATAGTCTAGATGGTGGATAATAGTCTAGATGGTGGATAATAGATAATAGACTAGATGGTGGATAATAGATAATAGTCTAGATGGTGGATAATAGATAATAGACTAGATGGTGGATAATAGATAATAGTCTAGATGGTGGATAATAGATAATAGACTAGATGGTGGATAATAGATAATAGACTAGATGGTGGATAATAGATAATAGTCTAGATTGTGGATAATAGTCTAGATGGTGGATAATAGATAATAGTCTAGATGGTGGATAATAGATAATAGACTAGATGGTGGATAATAGATAATAGTCTAGATGGTGGATAATAGTCTAGATGGTGGATAATAGATAATAGTCTAGATGGTGGATAATAGACTAGATGGTGGATAATAGATAATAGACTAGATGGTGGATAATAGATAATAGACTAGATGGTGGAAAATAGATAATAGTCTAGATGGTGGATAATAGATAATAGTCTAGATTGTGGATAATAGTCTAGATGGTGGATAATAGATAATAGTCTAGATGGTGGATAATAGATAATAGACTAGATGGTAGATAATAGATAATAGACTAGATGGTGGATAATAGACTAGATGGTGGATAATAGACTAGATGGTGGATAATAGATAATAGACTAGATGGTGGATAATAGACTAGATGGTGGATAATAGACTAGATGGTGGATAATAGATAATAGTCTAGATGGTGGATAATAGTCTAGATGGTGGATAATAGATAATAGACTAGATGGTGGATAATAGATAATAGTCTAGATGGTGGATAATAGATAATAGACTAGATGGTGGATAATAGACTAGATTGTGGATAATAGATAATAGACTAGATGGTGGATAATAGATAATAGACTAGATGGTGGATAATAGACTAGATGGTGGATAATAGACTAGATGGTGGATAATAGACTAGATGGTGGATAATAGATAATAGTCTAGATGGTGGATAATAGACTAGATGGTGGATAATAGATAATAGTCTAGATGGTGGATAATAGTCTAGATGGTGGATAATAGATAATAGTCTAGATGGTGGATAATAGATAATAGACTAGATGGTGGATAATAGATAATAGTCTAGATGTGGATAATAGTCTAGATGGTGGATAATAGATAATAGACTAGATTGTGGATAATAGATAATAGACTAGATGGTGGAAAATAGATAATAGACTAGATGGTGGATAATAGATAATAGACTAGATGGTGGATAATAGATAATAGTCTAGATGGTGGATAATAGTCTAGATGGTGGATAATAGATAATAGACTAGATGGTGGATAATAGATAATAGACTAGATGGTGGATAATAGATAATAGTCTAGATGGTGGATAATAGTCTAGATGGTGGATAATAGATAATAGACTAGATGGTGGATAATAGATAATAGTCTAGATGGTGGATAATAGATAATAGACTAGATGGTGGATAATAGATAATAGTCTAGATGGTGGATAATAGATAATAGACTAGATGGTGGATAATAGATAATAGACTAGATGGTGGATAATAGATAATAGTCTAGATTGTGGATAATAGTCTAGATGGTGGATAATAGATAATAGTCTAGATGGTGGATAATAGATAATAGACTAGATGGTGGATAATAGATAATAGTCTAGATGGTGGATAATAGTCTAGATGGTGGATAATAGATAATAGTCTAGATGGTGGATAATAGACTAGATGGTGGATAATAGATAATAGACTAGATGGTGGATAATAGATAATAGACTAGATGGTGGAAAATAGATAATAGTCTAGATGGTGGATAATAGATAATAGTCTAGATTGTGGATAATAGTCTAGATGGTGGATAATAGATAATAGTCTAGATGGTGGATAATAGATAATAGACTAGATGGTAGATAATAGATAATAGACTAGATGGTGGATAATAGACTAGATGGTGGATAATAGACTAGATGGTGGATAATAGATAATAGACTAGATGGTGGATAATAGACTAGATGGTGGATAATAGACTAGATGGTGGATAATAGATAATAGTCTAGATGGTGGATAATAGTCTAGATGGTGGATAATAGATAATAGACTAGATGGTGGATAATAGATAATAGTCTAGATGGTGGATAATAGATAATAGACTAGATGGTGGATAATAGACTAGATGGTGGATAATAGATAATAGACTAGATGGTGGATAATAGATAATAGACTAGATGGTGGATAATAGACTAGATGGTGGATAATAGACTAGATGGTGGATAATAGACTAGATGGTGGATAATAGATAATAGTCTAGATGGTGGATAATAGACTAGATGGTGGATAATAGATAATAGTCTAGATGGTGGATAATAGTCTAGATGGTGGATAATAGATAATAGTATAGATGGTGGATAATAGATAATAGACTAGATGGTGGATAATAGATAATAGTCTAGATGTGGATAATAGTCTAGATGGTGGATAATAGATAATAGACTAGATTGTGGATAATAGATAATAGACTAGATGGTGGATAATAGATAATAGACTAGATGGTGGATAATAGATAATAGTCTAGATGGTGGAAAATAGATAATAGACTAGATGGTGGATAATAGATAATATACTAGATGGTGGATAATAGACTAGATGGTGGATAATAGATAATAGACTAGATGGTGGATAATAGACTAGATGGTGGATAATAGATAATAGTCTAGATGGTGGAAAATAGATAATAGACTAGATGGTGGATAATAGATAATAGACTAGATGGTGGATAATAGATAATAGACTAGATGGTGGATAATAGACTAGATGGTGGATAATAGATAATAGTCTAGATGGTGGATAATAGATAATAGTCTAGATGGTGGATAATAGACTAGATGGTGGATAATAGATAATAGTCTAGATGGTAGATAATAGATAATAGACTAGATGGTGGAAAATAGATTAGATGGTGGATAATAGATAATAGACTAGATGGTGGATAATAGATAATAGACTAGATGGTGGATAATAGATAATAGACTAGATGGTGGATAATAGATAATAGACTAGATGGTGGATAATAGATAATAGACTAGATAGTGGATAATAGATAATAGTCTAGATGGTGGATAATAGATAATAGTCTAGATGGTGGATAAGTTAATGTTTATAGGGAGGAATGTCCCAGTTGATGTTTATAATGAGGAATGTCCAAGTTGACCTGTACAGGGAGGAATGTCCAAGTTGACGTTTATAGGGAGGAATGTCCAAGTTACAGACTTGTTTTACTCCAGATGAGAGCGGGAGATGGAGATTGATAGAGATTAAAATAGAGAAAGAGAAAGAGAGAGAGAGAGGAATTGAAAGAGACAGACAGAGAGTGGGGGTATCATCTGAACACAAGCAGCCCAGCCTCCAACACACACACACACACACACACACACACACACACACACACACACACACACACACACACACACACACACACACACACACACACACACACACACACAAACACACACACAGAGAAAGAGAGATATCTCTTTGGAGACTGAGGTTAGTGAGAGTGCAGGGCACCTGCGGAGTTTGGCATGTGCTCTCCTTGGGCCTCCTGTAGACTTGGGGTCAAAGTATATAAAGGAGCCAAGTCCTCCGCCTCCCTGGCCCCCTCAACCCAACCCCCTCGCCTCCCCCTCGCCCCCTCAACCCAACCCCCTCGCCTCCCCCTGGCCCCCTCAACCCAACCCCCTCACCTCCCTGGCCCCCTCAAACTAACCCCCTCACCTCCGCTTGGCACCTCAAACCAACACACTCAGACCCTCGATCCAATCCCCTCGCCCCCTCAACCCAACCCCCTCGCCTCCCCCTCGCCCCCTCAACCCAACCCCCTCGCCTCCCCCTGGCCCCCTCAACCCAACCCCCTCGCCCCCTCAACCCAACCCCCTCGCCTCCCCCTCGCCCCCTCAACCCAACCCCCTCGCCTCTCCCTGGCCCCCTCAACCCAAACCCTCGCCGCCCCCTCAACCCAACCCCCTTCGCCTCCCCCTGGCCCCCTCAACCAAACCCCCTCGCCTCCCCCTGGCCCCCTGGCCCCCTCAACCCAAACCCCTCGCCTCCCCCTCGCCCTCTCAACCCAACCCCCTCGCCTCCCCCTGGCCCCCTCAACCCAATCCCCTCGCCTCCCCCAGGCCCCTCAAACTAACCCCCTCGCCTCCCCCTCAGCCCCTCAACCCAACCCCATCGCCTCCCCCTGGCCCCCTCAACCCAACCCCCTCGCCTCCCCCAGGCCCCTCAAACTAACCCCCTCGCCTCCCCCTCAGCCCCTCAACCCAACCCCTTCGCCTCCCCCAGGCCCCTCAAACTAACCCCCTCACCTCCGCTTGGCACCTCAAACCAACACACTCAGACCCTCGATCCAATCCCCTCGCCACCTAAACCCAACCACCTCGCCCCCACAACCCAATTCATAGTGTTTATATACTGTTGAACTCACTTTATCCAGTGCCTTCGGAAAGTATTCAGACCCCTTGACTTTTTTCCACTTTCTGTTATGTTACAGCCTTGTTCTAAAATTGATGAAATAAAACATGTTCTTCAGCAATCTACACACAATACCCTAAAATGACAAAGTGAAAACAGGTTAAGAAATGTTGGCAAATGTATTACAAATAAAAAACAGAAATACCTTATTTACATAAGTATTCAGACTCTTAGCTATGAGATTCGAAATTGAGCTCAGATAAATCCTGTTTCCACTGATCATCCTTGAGATGTTTCTACAACTTGATTGGAGTCCACCTGTGGTAAATTCAATTGATTGGACATGATTTGGAAAGGCACACACCTGTCTATATAAGGTCCCACAGTTGACAGTGCATCTCAGAGCAAAAACCAAGCCATGAGGTCAAAGGAATTGTCCGTAGAGCTCAGAGACAGGATTGTTTAAAGGCACAGATCTGGGTAATGGTACCAAAAAATGTCTGCTGCATTGAAGGTCCCCAAGAACACGGTGGCCTCCACCATTCTTAAATGGAAGAAGTTTGGAACCACCAAGACTCTTCCTAGAGATGGCCGGCCGGCCAAGCTGCCAAGCTGAGCAATTGGAGGAGAAGGGCCTTGGTTAGGGAGGTGACTAAGAACCCGATAGTCAATCTGACAGAGCTCCAGAGTTCCTTCTAGAAGGACAACCATCTCTGCAGTACCCCACCAATCAGGCCTTTTTCGTAGAGCGGCAAGACGGAAGCCACTCCTCAGTTAAAGGCACATGACAGCCCGCTTTGAGTTTGCCAAAAGGCACCTAAAGTCTCGCAGACCATGAGAAACAAGATTCTCTGGTCTGATGAAACCAAGATTGCAATCTTTGGCCTGAATGCCAAGTGTCACATCTGGTGGAAACCTGGAACCATCCCTACTGTGAAGGATTGTGGTAGCAGCTTCGTGCTGTGGGGATGTTTTTCAGCGTCAGGGACTGGAAGACTAGTCATGATTGAGGGAAAGATGAATTCAGCAAAGTACATAGAGATCCTTGATGAAAACCTGCTGCGGAGTGCTCAGGACGTCAGACTGGAGCGAAGGTTCACCTTCCAACAAGACAATGTAGCCTTATGTCACGGCGTCGTAAGGAGTGGACCAAAATGCAGCGGGTATATTGATCATCTTCTTTACTTTATTAAAAGAAAAAACACTTAAGCAAAAAAAACTATCAAAACAGTCCAGTAAAGTGCACAGACTATACCGGAAACAACCACCCACAAACACAAGTGAAAAACGAACACACTTAAATATGGCCTCCAATTAGAGACAACAACAACCAGCTGCCTCTAATTGGAGGTAATTGAAAAACACAACATAGAAATAGAAAACTAGAATAAACATAGAAATAGAAAATATAGAACATAAATCAAAAACCCGGAAACACACAAAACAAACACCCTCTGCCACGCCCTGACCAAACTACAATAACAAATAACCCCTTTTACTGGTCAGGACGTGACACCTCAACAGCACTCTGTAGGGTAGCACCATTGTGTTGCCGGAGGACAGCTAGTTTCCGTCCTCCTCTGGTTATATTGACTTCAATACAAAACCTGGGAGGCTTGTGGTTCTCACCCCTTTACATAGACTTACACAGTAATTATGACAACTTCCGGGGGATGTCATCCAACCTATCAGAGCTCTTGCAGCATGAACTGACATGTTGTCCACCCAATCAATAGATCAGAGAATTAATCTAGTACTGAAAGCATAAGCTACAGCTAGCTAGCACTGCAGTGTATAAAATGTGGTGAGTAGTTGACTCAAAGAGAGAAAGACAATAGTTGAATGGTTTTAAACAAATACATTTCTTCAAAAATGAAGGAGAAGAAAGAGAAAGAGAGAGAGGTTGCTATGTTAGCTAGCTAGCTGTGGCTATCCAACACTGGAACTCTTCCAAGTCATGGTAAGCTTTTGGTTTTATTAATTTATTGCCAATGGGGCCCGCCGGTGTCAGTGCTAGACTGCTTGCTGACTGTACACTGTACTGCAGGATTGTAGAGGGGTTTACTAACGCTTTAGTTCTAGTAGATATGTTGACTATACCATTATAATATGGTGACAATGATGTAGGTTGTGTGTAGTGGTTAGTGGTTATGACATGAACGTTTCTTCACCTGTTCACAGACAGCTGATGCGAAGGGAAAAGGTGAGAGGAGGAGAGCGCGTAGATGGGAGAAGGAATTATACAACTATCAAAGGGATCATGCTGTTTGGAGGTGGCTGCTATGAAAGGGATCATGTTGTTTGTACGTGGCTGCTATGAAAGTGAATTGTGTTATGAGTGTGATCAGGAGTGTATTCAATCCGCCGATTCTCTTTAAAAACGTTTCTTAAACGGATGGAAACGGTACTAAACATACCTGAATTTGTCCAATGGAAACTCTCATTTGCAACTGTTGGACTAATGATTACACCTTAGATCAGCTAGATGCAGGCAAGGCAGTATTGAATGTGTCACTGTCTGTCACCTTGAATACAAAAACGTATCTCAATCTGCATTGTGAACTTTCATTTATAGGTTGTATCAACCTCATGATGGGTACAGGGGAACATTCTAGTATCATGTAGTATCCTAAACCCATCACTGTTACATTGAACTGGGTGAATATGAAGGACAGTATCCTAAACCCATCACTGTTACATTGAACTGGGTGAATATGAATGACCAGTATCCTAAACATATCACTGTTACATTGAACTGGGTGAATATGAATGACAGTAACCTAAACCCATCACTGTTACATTGAATTGGGTGAATATGAATGACAGTAACCTAAACCCATCACTGTTACATTGAACTGGGTGAATATGAATGACAGTATCCTAAACCCATCACTGTTACATTGAACTGGGTGAAGGACAGTATCCTAAACCCATCACTGTTACATTGAACTGGGTGAATATGAATGACAGTATCCTAAACCCATCACTGTTACATTGAACTGGGTGAAGGACAGTATCCTAAACCCATCACTGTTACATTGAACTGGGTGAAGGACCAGTATCCTAAACCCATCACTGTTACATTGAACTGGGTGAAGGACCAGTATCCTAAACCCATCACTGTTACATTGAATTGGGTGAATATGAAGGACCAGTATCCTAAACCCATCACTGTTACATTGAACTGGGTGAAGGACAGTAACCTAAACCCATCACTGTTACATTGAACTGGGAGAAGGACAGTATCCTAAACCCATCACTGTTACATTGAACTGGGTGAATATGAATGACAGTATCCTAAACCCATCACTGTTACATTGAACTGGGTGAAGGACAGTATCCTAAACCCATCACTGTTACATTGAACTGGGTGAAGGACCAGTATCCTAAACCCATCACTGTTACATTGAACTGGGTGAATATGAAGGACAGTATCCTAAACCCATCACTGTTACATTGAACTGGGTGAAGGACCAGTATCCTAAACCCATCACTGTTACATTGAACTGGGTGAATATGAATGACAGTATCCTAAACCCATCACTGTTACATTGAACTGGGTGAATATGAAGGACAGTAACCTAAACCCATCACTGTTACATTGAACTGGGTGAATATGAAGGACAGTATCCTAAACCCATCACTGTTACATTGAACTGGGTGAATGACAGTATCCTAAACCCATCACTGTTACATTGAACTGGGTGAAGGACCAGTATCCTAAACCCATCACTGTTACATTGAACTGGGTGAAGGACCAGTATCCTAAACCCATCACTGTTACATTGAATTGGGTGAATATGAAGGACCAGTATCCTAAACCCATCACTGTTACATTGAACTGGGTGAAGGACAGTAACCTAAACCCATCACTGTTACATTGAACTGGGAGAAGGACAGTATCCTAAACCCATCACTGTTACATTGAACTGGGTGAATATGAATGACAGTATCCTAAACCCATCACTGTTACATTGAACTGGGTGAAGGACAGTATCCTAAACCCATCACTGTTACATTGAACTGGGTGAAGGACCAGTATCCTAAACCCATCACTGTTACATTGAACTGGGTGAATATGAAGGACAGTATCCTAAACCCATCACTGTTACATTGAACTGGGTGAAGGACCAGTATCCTAAACCCATCACTGTTACATTGAACTGGGTGAATATGAATGACAGTATCCTAAACCCATCACTGTTACATTGAACTGGGTGAATATGAAGGACAGTAACCTAAACCCATCACTGTTACATTGCACTGGGTGAATATGAAGGACAGTATCCTAAACCCATCACTGTTACATTGAACTGGGTGAATGACAGTATCCTAAACCCATCACTGTTACATTGAACTGGGTGAATATGAATGACAGTATCCTAAACCCATCACTGTTACATTGAACTGGGTGAAGGACAGTATCCTAAACCCATCACTGTTACATTGAACTGGGTGAAGGACCAGTATCCTAAACCCATCACTGTTACATTGAACTGGGTGAATATGAAGGACAGTATCCTAAACCCATCACTGTTACATTGAACTGGGTGAATATGAAGGACAGTATCCTAAACCCATCACTGTTACATTGAACTGGGTGAATATGAAGGACAGTATCCTAAACCCATCACTGTTACATTGAACTGGGTGAAGGACAGTATCCTAAACCCATCACTGTTACATTGAACTGGGTGAATATGAATGACAGTCATCCAATATGCTGTAATATAAATAAGGCCATGCTCATTAACAAAATATGCGTCCTCCCTCATCTTAAACGGCACCGACCAACACTGGTGTGTTATATATTAAACATTAAATATTTATATTCCGGAATCTGACGTCGCACCTTTTGTTATGTCTTCATTTCCTTTTTTTTATTATAATGATTATTATTTTGAGTGTTATTATTATTATTATTATTATTATTATTATTATTAGTAGTAGTAGTAGTAGTAGTAGTAGTAGTAGTATTAGTAGTAGTAGTATTAGTATTAGTAGTAGTAGTAACAGTATTAGTAGTAGAAGTAATAGTAGTAGTAGTCGTAGTAGTAGTAGTAGTAGTAGGAGTAGTAGTAGTAATAGTATTACTATTAATATAATTATTAGTAGCAGTAGTAGTAGCAATAGTAGTATTAGTAATAGTAATAGTAATAGTATTACTATTATTATTATTATTAGCAGTAGTAGTAGTAGTAGTAGTAGTAGTAGCAGTATTATTAGTATTAGTAGTAGTATTAATATTATTAGTAGTAGTTGTATTATTATTATTATTATTAGTAGTAGTAGTAGTAGTAGTACAAGTATTATTATTATTAGTAGTACTATTATTACTGTTGTAATTATTATAATTACTATTATTAGTATAATTATATGTATTAGTAGTATTATTATAAGTATTATTATTATCTGTGTTATTATTATTAGTATTAATATTGTGTATACTAATACTACCACAACTAATAATAATAATGAAAATAACAATGATAATAATAATACTCAATAATAATACAAATAATAATAGTATTTATTTATAAATAAATATAATAATAATGCTAATAATAATAGTACTACTAATAAATAATACAAATAATAATAGTATTAATACTTATACTACTACTACACATATTAATAAAAATAATATGAATATTAATAATAATAGCACCACTACTATTACTATGACTTCTGCTAATAATAACAATAATAATGATAATAATAATAATATTAATACTACAACTACTACTAATAATAATAAGAAGAAGAAGAAGAAGAATATTATTTTTATTATCAGTAGTAGTAGCAGTAGTAGTAGTAATATTATTATTACTATTAGTAGTAGTAGTAGTAGAAAGTAGTAATAGTAGGAGTATTTTTAGTATTTGTAACGGTTGTCGTCGGATAATAGGACAAAGAAGGAAAAACCAAAATAAACACTTACACCAAAAGACACAACGACGACTAACAGTCTGGTAAGGCACAAGGCTATACACAGAACAATGTCCCACAAAAAAAAACAACATATACCTATATATAGGACTCTCAATCAAAGGCAACTACAAACACCTACCTCCAATTGAGAGTCCAACACCCAATTACCTAACATAGAAATACGAAACTAGAGAGAACATAGAAATACAAAAAACATAGAACATAACTCAAAACCCGGAAATAATAAATCAAACACCCTTCTAAGCAAACCACCACCCCGAACCACATAAAACAAATACCCTCTGCCACGTCCTGACCAAACTACAATACAAATAACCCCTTTTACTGGTCAGGACGTGACAGTATTAGTAATATTATGAGTAGTAATATTGTTATTATTATTTGCATTAGTATCATTAATATATTTTTGGGATGATATGTATACTGTTATTGTATTGTTAGGTATTACTGCTACGTTGGAGCTAGAAACATGAGCATTTCGCTGCTCCTGCGATAACATCTACAAATATGTGCATGTGACCAGTAAACTTTGATTCGATTTGATTTCAGAAAATGTGCCACAGTATGAAATCTGGTTGGGGTTCAAACCATGGTGCTGCCCATACACAAATATATGTAGGTACACACACACACACACACACACACACACACACACACACACACACACACACACACACACACACACACACACAAACAGACACACACAAACACACACACACACACACTCACTCACACACACACACACACACACACACACACACACACACACACACACACACACACACTCACACACACACACACACACACACACACTCGGTAATGAGAACCAGAGCTGTATTTCTCTTGGCTGTGGGCGGGAAGTAAGACTGATTGTGAAATAAAGGGAGTTGCTGGACGAAGGCAGTTCCACCACAGGTTTGGAAGATGGCTGACATTTTGTGGACAATAAAAACACAATGGGTAGTGCTGGGGCTCGCTGGGCTGGGACGGGAAACTCATGATTTAACAGCAGAGAGACAGAGAGACAGCCAAAACACAATATATTAACATGTTAGAGGAGAACCAGCCATGAAACTATATATTAACATGTTAGAGGAGAACCAGCCATGAAAATCTAACATCATGTGAAGCCATTTTCTGTTAAAACTGGTTCCAGAACTTCCATCTTGTTCCTCACATCATCTAACAAATTAAACTGATGGAGATAAACTGCTGTTTTCTAACTCTTGAAATAGGCTTCAATATTTTGCCACGTAGACCAAACACAGATTTCACAAGTAACCCTGCATCTCCCTCCTTCCATTCTTCTGCAGCTCCACCTTCTCCCACTCCCTCATCCATCCTTCTCCCACCCCATCCCGCCCTCCATCCTTCTTCACCTCCACCTTCTCCCACCCACTCCCTCCCTCCCTCCCTCCCTCCCTCCCTCCCTCCCTCCTTCTAAATCTCCACCTTCTCCACCTTCTCCTCCCTCCCTCCCTCCCTCCCTCCCTCCCTCCCTCCCTCCCTCCCTCCCTCCCTCCTTCTCCCACCCCCTCCATCCTTCTACACCTCCACCTTCTCCCACCCCCTCCCTCAGTCCCACCCTCCATCCTTCTATATCTCCACCTTCGCCAACCCCCTCCCTCCCTCCATCCTTCTACAGCTCCACCTTCTCTCACCCCCTTCCTCCCTCCATCCCTCCCTCCATCCTTCTATATCTCCACCTTCTCCTACCCCTTCCCTCCCTCCCTCGCTCCCTCCCTCCATCCTTCTACACCTCCACCTTCTCCTACCCCCTCCCTCCCTCCATCCTTCAACACCTCCACCGTATCCCACCTCTGCCCTCCTTCCCTCGCTCTCTCCTCACCCCAAATAATTTCCCCTCCTTTACTGCAAATATAAATTAACCCTTCACTGTGTAGCAACACAACAACAACAGCGGCCATGTCAGAGAAATGGACAGCAGCACGTCAGTGAGTGTCTAACGTCTAGGCAACACCTCACTAGTCCCACAGACAGACAGACAGACAGACAGACAGACAGACAGACAGACAGACAGACAGACAGACAGACAGACAGACAGACAGACAGACAGACAGACAGACAGACAGACAGACAGACAGACAGACAGACAGACAGACAGACAGACAGACAGACAGACAGACAGACAGACAGACAGACAGACAGACAGACAGACAGACAGACAGACAGACTGACAGACAGACAGACAGACAAATAGGGGGAGAAATTAATTAAAGAGAGAGAGAGAGAGCAAGAGAGGAAAAAAGACAAGGAGAGATGGAGGGAGCGCCTCCAAAGCCCCCCAGACACTTTCAAGCATCCGAGACGTTTGGTAAGTCAATCGGGGATGTGATGTTAGGTTGTCTTTCCTGAAAATGTTTCAGAAGACAGGGTTGAACTCTGATCGCAAAGTTAGAAACTTTATTTTTGAAAAACAGAAGAATTTGGGGAAAACGTCATTGAGAATTCTAACACAGGACATTCATGTTTTCTTCAATATTTTAGAGCGAAGTCTTTTAATCATGCTGTTCCCACAAGTTTTTTGGGGATGTGTTGGAAGCTAAGCTAACACAATATTTATATACTTGATTTGAACAGATACTTGTTATGAGTTATTAATTTACATTGGCTATGTGTCCTATAATATAAACTCATTTATTCATTTTATAATATACCCTTATTTTTATTTGACACTCCTTGGATTACATATCATATCATGAACAGTATATATTAGCATTTTATGTTATGTATTGTATACAACTACACAAATGTCTCCGAGAAGTTTTCTAATGCATTACAGGGGAATGTTTTATAATAGCAATATTGTATTCAAATACAGCGTAAAGCGAACAGTGCATATAATATTGAAGAAAGGGATTTACCGGCTATATTATTTAACATTTGGTTTGGTTTGGGTTAAGTACAATGGCTTCTACAGGAAGTATTAGATTGGTTTGGGTTAAGTGCTGTGGCTTCTACAGGAAGTATTAGATTGGTTTGGGTTAACTGCTCTGGCTTCTACAGGAAGTATTAGATTGCTTTGGGTTAAGTGCTGTGGCTTCTACAGGAGGTATTAGATTGGTTTGGGTTAAGTGCAATGGCTTCTACAGGAAGTATTAGATTGGTTTGGGTTAAGTGCTATGGCTTCTACAGGAGGTATTAGATTGGTTTGGGTTAAGTGCTGTGGCTTCAACAGGAAATATTAGATTGGTTTGGGTTAAGTGCTGTGGCTTCTACAGGAAGTATGAGATTGGTTTGGGTTAAGTGCTCTGGCTTCTACAGGAAGTATTAGATTGGTTTGGGTTAAGTGCTGTGGCTTCAACAGGAAATATTAGATTGGTTTGGGTTAAGTGCTGTGGCTTCTACAGGAAGTATGAGATTGGTTTGGGTTAACTGCTATGGCTTCAACAGGAAGTATTAGATTGTTTGGCAATACAAACATCACGTAACGTTGTTCAGATCTTTTTCTAAGAGCCAAACAACATGAACTAAGATATGAAAGTGCATTCCTGTGCGAAATTTCACTATGAGGTTTAGTGGAATGAGGAATAAACTATTCAATGATCTAGTGAGGCTTGTTTATTAACAATAATAACACACCGTAATAACAGACCATAACAACAGACCGTAATAACAGACCGTAATAACAGACCATATTAACAGACCATAACAACAGACTGTAATAACAGACCATAATAACAGACCATAATAACAGACCGTAACAACAGACCGTAATAACAGATGATAATAACAGACCATATTAACAGACCATAATAACAGACTGTAATAACAGACCATAACAACAGACCGTAATAACAGACCGTAATAACAGACTGTAATAACAGACCATAATAACAGACCATAATAACAGACCATAATAACAGACCGTAATAACAGACTGTAATAACAGACCATAATAACAGACCGTAATAACAGACCGTAATAACAGACCATAATAACAGACCATAATAACAGACCGTAACAACAGACTGTAATAACAGACCATAATAACAGACCGTAATAACAGACCGTAATAACAGACTGTAATAACAGACCGTAACAACAGACTGTAATAACAGACCATAATAACAGACCATAATAACAGACCGTA